>NC_037680.1:14055139-14180438 GCF_003255815.1 Theropithecus gelada
TCTCAGCTCACTGCAAGCTCCGCCTCCCGGGTTCACGCCATTCTCCTGCCTCAGCCTCCCGAGTAGCTGGGACTACAGGCGCCCGCCACCTCGCCCGGCTAGTTTTTTGTATTTTTTAGTAGAGACGGGGTTTCACCCTGTCAGCCAGGATGGTCTCAATCTCCTGACCTCGTGATCCGCCCGTCTCGGCCTCCCAAAGTGCTGGGATTACAGGCTTGAGCCACCGCGCCCGGCCTCTACTTTTATAACTAGTGGGAATTCATCATCCTCTTTACTATACCATGAGTACTCTGACCCCAGAGTCTTCACATAGTGTTTGGCACAAAGTACCTATCAACAGTAATTGCTGGCTGAATAAATAAATAAGTGATAAAGCAAAGTCATTACTTATATAACATTCTACTTAGTATGTAATACTTCGTTCTTTGTGAAATACTTTATAATTATTTTTATTATGGCAAAATTTGTAAGCTCTTTAGGCTTACAATTTATTAATATTTATTGTACACATCTAGATAATATTAAAACTACATTTGCTTCTAGTAGAAAAATAGAAGTACATATACACACACACACACACACTTTTTTTTTTTTTTTTTTGAGACAGGGTCTTGCTCTGTCACCCAGGCTAGAGTGCAGTGGTGTGATCATAGCTCACTGTAACCTCCAACTCCTGGACTCAAGTGATCCTCCCACCCTGGCCTCCCAAAGCACTGGGATTACAGATATGAGCCACCACATCTGGCCAAATTTTCTTTATTCAAGTACTGAAAACGATGTGTTACTTAGAAGATGTGGAAGTTATCTTTCTTGGTCAGCATAAATGGGTTTATTCATTTATCTTTATTCTTACTCTTTGGTCACTTTGTCTTTACTAAGTTACAAACTTCCTGGTGGGGTTGGTTCAAGATGAGACTTACACAAAGACAACAAAGTCATTTGTCAAATTAGGTCAGTAAAAACTACAAGGTTTTCTAAGTCTTGAAGAGTTCCAGGACAATCAATTCCAGTTAAATACAATATTACTCTTAAATTAATAAGTACATATGGGCCTATCTCTGAATCTGTCTGCCTGTTGGTCTGACTGACTCTTACATATGCTCATGCAGTAGTCTTTAAGTACTACTGTACATGGATCAGGGCGAGAAGAGGCCATGCTGTCTTAAAGACTACTCCTTTAGAGAAATTTAGTGATGCATATTGTAAATACAATCTAGACCTAAATCTGAGCACTGTAGGTTCAAACTGGCAGGGTTATTTCAATAGTGTGAATTCACTTATGATTTTTTTGTTGTTGTTGTTGTTGAGATGGGGTCTCACTCAGTCAGGCAGTTTGGAGTGCAGTGGTGCGATCTTGGCTCACTGCAACCTCTGTCTCCTGGGTTCAAGCAATTCTCTTGCCTCAGCCTCCTGAGTAGCTGGATTGCATGCACCTGCCTCCACGCCTGGCTAATTTTTGTATTTTTAGTAGAAACAAGGTTTCACCATGTTGATCAGGCTGGTCTTGAACTCCTGACCTCAAGTGACACTTATCATATTTTAAGTCAATGATAATGAGATCTTTCAGTTTTTAATCCTGAGAAAAAAAACAGATCAGGGATAAGTCTTGTGAAAAACAAACAAACAAACAAAAAAACCAGAAGCTACTGTTGGAATATAAGACCAATAAGGTATTATTTATTTTGACTTCTCTATGCTGTAAAAATATCAGAAAAATAATTGTAAGATATAAGATTAAGAATTAGTTAATTAATCATCCTTTAAAAGTATATAATTAGTTGATGCAGTTTCTTCCTAGCATCGATGGTCTTTACAATTTGGCATGTTTTTGCAGTGGCTGGTACTGGTTGTTTCTTTCCATGTTTAGTGCTTCCTTCAGGAGCTCTTGTAAGGCAGGCCTGGTGGTGACAAAATCTCTCAGCATTTGTTTGTCTATAAAGGATTTTATTTCTCCTTTACTTATGAAGCTCAGTTTGGCTGGATATGATATTCTGGGTTGAAAATTCTTTTCTTTAAGTATGTTGAATATTGGCCCCCACTCTCTTCTGCTTGTAGAGTTTCTGCCAAGAGATCCACTGTTAGTCTGATGGGCTTCCCTTTATGGGTAACCTGACCTTTCTCTCTGGCTGCCCTTAACATTTTTTCCTTCATTTCAACTTTGGTGAATCTGACAATGATGTGTCTTGGAGTTGCTCTTCTTGAGGCGTATCTTTGTAGTGTTCTCTGTATTTCCTGAATTTGAATGTTGGTCTGCCTGGCTAGGTTGGGAAAATTCTCCTGGATAATATCCTAAAGAGTGTTTTCCAACTTGGTTCCATTCTCTCCGTCACTTTCAGGTACACCAATCAGATGTAGATTTGGTCTTATCACATAGTCCCATATTTCTTGGAGGCTTTGTTCGTTTCTTTTTACTCTTTTTTCTCTAAACTTCTTTTCTTGCTTCTTATCATTCATTTGATCTTCAATCACTGATACCATTTCTTCCACTTGATTGAATAGGCTATTGAAGCTTGTGCATGTGTCAAGTAGTTCTCATGCCATGGTTTTCAGCTCCATCAGGTCATTTAAGGTCTTCTCTACGCTGTTTATTCTAGTTAGTCATATGTCTAATCTTTTTTCAAGGTTTTTGGGTTTGGCTGGATGGGTTTGAACATCCTCCTTTAGCTTGGAGAAGTTTGTTATTACCGATCATCTGAAGCCTTCTTCTCTCAACTCGTCAAAGACATTCTCTGTTCAGCTTTGTTCTGTTGCTGGCGAGGAGCTGCATTCCTTTGGAGGAGAAGAGGTGCTCTGATTTTTAGAATTTTCAGCTTTTCTGCATCAACTAACAAGCTAAATAACCAGCTAACATCATGACAGGATCAAATTCACACATATCAATATTAACCTTAAATGTAAATGGGCTAATTGCTCCAATTCAAAGACACAGACTGGCAAACTGGATAAAGAGTCAAGACTCATCAGTGTGCTATATTCAGGAGACCCATCTCACGTGCAGTGACGCGCACAGGCTCAAAATAAAGGGATGGAGGAAGATCTACCAAGCAAATGGAAAACAAAAAAAAGTACGGGTTGCAATCCTAGTATCTGATAAAACAGACTTTATTTTATTTTATTGATTGATTGATTGATTGTGAGCCAGAGTCTAGCTCTGTCGCCCAGAGTGGAGTGCAGTGGCACAACCTCAGCTCACTGTAAGCTCAGTCTCTGGGGTTCACGCCATTCTCCTGCCTCAGCCTCCCAAGTAGCTGGGACTACAGGTGCCCGCCACCACGCCTGGCTAATTTTTTGTATTTTTTTTTTTTAGTAGAGACGGGGTTTCACTGTGTTTGCCAGGATGGTCTCGATCTCCTGACCTCGTGATCCACCCGCCTCAGCCTCCCAAAGTGCTGGGATTACAGGCGTGAGCCACTGCGCCAGGCCCGATAAAACAGACTTTAAACCAACAAAGATCAAAAGAGACAAAGAAGGCTATTACATAATGGTAAAGGGATCAGTTCAACAAGAAGAGCTAACTATCTTAAATAAATATGCACCCAATACAGGAGCACCCAGATTCATAAAGCAAGTCCTTAGAGACTTACAAAGAGACTTAGACTCCCACACAATAATAATGGGAGACTTTAACACCCCACTATCAACATTAGACAGATCAATGAGACAGAAAGTTAACAAGGATATCCAGGAATTGAACTCAGCTCTGTGCCAAGTGGACCTAATAGACATCTACAGAACTCTCCACCCCAAATCAACAAAATATACATTCTTCTTAGCACCACATCGCACTTATTCCAAAATTGACCACATAGTTGGAAGTAAAGCATTCCTCAGCAAATGTAAAAGAACAGAAAGTATAACAAACTGTCTCTCAGACCACAGTGCAATCAAACTAGAACTCAGGATTAAGAAATTCACTCAAAACCGCACAACTACATGGAAACTGAACAACCTGCTCGTGAATGACTACTGGGTACATAACGAAATGAAGGCAGAAATAAAGATGTTTTTTGAAACCAATGAGAACAAAGACACAACATACCAGAATTTCTGGGACACATTTAAAGCAGTATGTAGAGGGAAATTTATTGCACTAAATGCCCACAAGAGAAAGCAGGAAAGATCTAAAATTGACACCCTAACATCACAATTAAAAGAACTAGAGAAGCAAGAGCAAACACATTCAAAAGCTAGCAGAAGGCAAGAAATAACTAAGATCAGAGGAGAACTGAAGGACATTGAGATACGAAAAAACTTAAAAAAAAAAAAAAAATCAATGAATCCAGGAGCTGGTTTTTTGAAAAGACAAACAAAATTGATAGACCGCTAGCAAGACTAATAAAGAAGAGAGAAGAATCAAATAGACGCAATAAAAAATGATCAAGGGGATATCACCACTGATCCCACAGAAATACAAACTACCATCAGAGAATACTATAAACACATCTATGCAAATAAACTAGAAAATCTAGAAGAAATGGATAAATTCCTGGAACATGCACAGTCCTAAGACTAAACCAGGAAGAAGTTGAATCCCAGAATTGACCAATAACAGGCTCTGAAATTGAGGCAATAATTAACAGCCTACCAACCAAAAAAAGTCCAGGACCAGACGGATTCACAACTGAATTCTACCAGAGGTACAAAGAGGAGCTGTTACCATTCCTTCTGAAACTATTCCAGTCCACAGAAAAAGAAAGAATTCTCCCTGACTCATTTTGAGGCCAACATCATCCTGATACCAAAGCCTGGCAGAGACACAACAACAAAAAAAGAGAATTTTAGACCAATGTCCCTGATGAACATCGATGCAAAAATCCTCAATAAAATACTGGCAAACTGATTCCAGCAGCACACCAAAAAGCTTATCCACCACAATCAAGTTGACTTCATCTCTGGAATGCAAGGCTGGTTCAACATACGCAAATCAATAAACGTAATCCATCACATAAACAGAACCAAAGACAAAAACCACAAGATGCAGAAAAGGTCTTTGACAAAATTCAGCAGCCCTTCATGCTAAAAACTCTAAATAAACCAGGTATAGATGAGACGTATCTCAAAATAATAAGAGCTATTTATGACATACTCACAGCCAATATCATACTGAATGGGCAAAAACTGGAAGCATTCCCTTTGAAAACTGGCACAAGACAGGGATGCCCTGTCTCACCATTCCTATTCAACATACTGTTGGAAGTTCTGGCCAGGGCAATCAGGCAGGAGAAAGAAATAAAGGGTATTCAACCAGGAAAAGAGGAAGTCAAATTGTCCCTGTTTGCAGATGACATGATTGTATATTTAGAAAACCCCATTGTCTCAGCCCAAAATGTCCTTAAGCTGATAAGCAACTTCAGCAAAGTCTCAGGATACAAAATCAATGTGCAAAAATCACAAGCATTCCTATACACCAATAATAGACAAACAGAGAGCCAAATCATGAGTGAACTCCCATTCACAATTGCTTCAAAGAGAATAAAATACCCAGGAATCCAACTTACAAGGGATGTATGTGAAGGACGTCTTCAAGGAGAACTGCAAACCACTGCTCAACGAAAAGAGGACCCAAACAAATGGAAGAACATTCCATGCTCATGGATAGGAAGAATCAATATCGTGAAAATGGCCATACTGCCCAAGGTAATTTATAGATTCAATGCCATCCCCATCAAGCTACCAATGACTTTCTTCACAGAATTGGAAAAAAACTACTTTAAAGTCCATATGGAACCAAAACAGAGCCCACATTGCCAAGACAATCCTAAGACAAAAGAATAAAGCTGGAGGCATCATGCTACCTGACTTCAAACTATACTACAAGGCTACAGTAACCAAAACAGCATGGTACTGGTACCAAAACAGACGTATAGACCAATGGAACAGAACAGAGCCCTCAGAAATAATACCACACATCTACAACCATCTGATCTTTGACAAACCTGACAAAAACAAGAAATGGGGAAAGGATTCCCTATTTAATAAATGGTGCTGGGAAAACTGGCTAGACATATGTAGAAAGCTGAAACTGGATTCCTTCCTTACACCTTATACAAAAATTAATTCAAGACGGATTAAAGACTTAAATGTTAGACCTAAAACCATAAAAACCCTAGAAGAAAACGTAGGCAATGCCATTCAGGACATAGGCATGGGTAAGGACTTCATGACTAAAACACCAAAAGCAATGGCAACAAAAACCAAAATTCACAAATGGGATCTAATTAAACTAAAGACCTTCTGCACAGTGAAAGAAACCACCATCAGAGTGAACAGGCAACCTACAGAATGGGAGAAAATTTTTACAATCTACCCATCTGACAAAGGGCTAATATCCAGAATGTACAAAGAACTTAAACAAATTTACAAGAAAAAATCAAACCACCCCATCAAAAAGTGGGTGAAGGATATGAACAGACACTTCTCAAAAGAAAACATTTATGCAGCCAACATACATATGAAAAAATGCTCATCATCACTGGCCATCAGAGAAGTGCAAATCAAAACCACAATGAGATACCATCTCACACCAGTTAGAATGGCGATCATTAAAAAGTCAGGAAACAACAAGTGCTGGAGAGGATGTAGAGAAGAAATATGAACACTTTTCTACTGTTGGTGGGACTGTAAACTAGTTCAACCATTGTGGAAGACAGTGTGGCGATTCCTCAAGGATCTAGACCTAGAAATACCATTTGATCCAGCCATCCCATTACTGGGTATATGCACAAAGGATTATAAATCATGCTGCTATAAACACACATGCACACGTATGTTTATTGCAGCACTATTCACAATAGCAAAGACTTGGAACCAACCCAAATGTCTACCAATGATAGACTGGATTAATAAAATGTGGCACACATACACCATGGAATACTATGCAGCCATAAAATAGGATGAGTTCATGTCCTTTGTAGGGACACGTATGAAGCTGGAAACCAATCATTCTCAGCAAACTATCGCAAGGACAGAAAACCAAACACCGTATGTTCTCACTCGTAGGTGGGAACTGAACAATGAGAACACCTGGACACAGGGTGGGAAACATCTCACACCAGGGCCTGTCATGGGCTCAGGGGAGGGGCGAGGGATAGCAGTAGGAGAAATACCTAATGTAAATGACGAGTTAATGGCTGCAGCACACCAACATGGCACATGTATATATGTGTAACAAACCTGCATGCTGTGCACATGTATCCTAGAACTTAAAGTATAATTAAAAAAAAAAAAGAAAAAAGAAAAAATGGAAACCAAATAAATAAATAAAAGTACATCATCAGAAAACTTACAACAAGATAGGTCCATTGTTATTCACTTATATTGGTAAGTAGTTTTTCAGATGTGTTTTATATTTTTCCCTATGTGGCTGTGGTAGACTGTTTGCAAAAATGGCTGCAATACTTCCTCTTGCTCCTGCATGTATATTCCCTTGCAATCATATTGCTTTTCCTCCCATCAAGGGCTAGAATCTATTTCTCTATCCCTTAAATCTAAGTTTTGCTGTGTGACTTTGACCAGTGGAATATTTAGCAGATGTGACACAAGTAGAAGCTTGAAAAGTGTCTGTTCTTAGGGTTTCGCTCTCTTGCCTTTGGGAACCCTCCTGGTACCTGAATATCAACATATCTGGGCTAGCCTGCTGGATGAGGGGAGGTCACAGAAAGAGATGCGCCAGACTTATCAGTCAGCCCAGCCAATGTCACATGGAGCAGATGAGCTATCTCAGTTGGGTGCATCACAGAATTGTAAGCAAATAAATGTTTGTTGTTTTAAGTCACTAAGTACTGGGGTGATTTGTTATATAATAAAAGCCAATTGATTCAGTAACTAATTTATAAACCTCAGTATTTTACATTAATTTTAATTAGTAAGAACATATAAATTAGACATGAAAAACCATTAGAACCCAAATCTATTTCTATATGTGATTTTATGTTTTGAAAAAAGTTACCTTCTGAACATGTAACTCAACATCTTGCTGTGTACAGCTTCCAATTTTCTGATTCACTTTTCTCACAACACCTTCTACATCCACAATGCTCTCTTTGTTGATGCTGTCAAGAGAAAAAATTCCCAACTTTAATCATCTCATCAAAGGTGTCAGAACTCATTTGGTGTTTCAGCAGTAAAGCTGAATATGTTAAACTCTTCTTTAATATAGTAAGCCACTTGAGACAAAGCCAGTCTATTTAACCTACTTAGAATAAGCTATTATGTAGCATACTTTGTGAGATTCCTTGAAGAGATGATTTTCTAGATGCCATGATTTAGTTACCACTTATAAAATACTCTGGACATAAAAGGTAATAAAACCAGTACTGAATTGGGAAAAGTAGTAAAAAGTCTTTTAATTATTTATTAAAGAACATTTCCCTCCCTATTTTTGAGATTCACTAAGATCAGCATTTCCTATAATGAGAAATACTGGCTTCAATAAATGCAATTACTGGTATGTGATGGAATTAAATAATAGAAGAAGGTCAACTGAAAAGATTTTAAAGTAATAAGAGGACATTAGGGTACTGTTTTGCAATTAAATTCTCACTATCTTTAGTTTCTGAGTATGCTCTGTCATCGGATTTATGACTATTGGATTGTGTACTCCCATTTAAAAGGATGCCTACATGAAGTTTAATATATGATGAGCGTAAAATAAATGCATCTCCTGGGTAGCTCATTTTTATAACAACTTGAATTCTGAACACCAGACACTCAAATTCTAAAATACAAAATTTATAAAGTAGCTTATTAAACACAATGATTATTTTTTAATCACTAGTACATAACTGAGGAAGAAAATGTATAATCCAAAATGGCGATTCCCATACAAAATGTACCAGTTTTACTTTTGTGTATATTATTGCACTGACAAAGTTTATCACAATATAGTTGATGAAAAGGATAAAATTTAATTTTCATGGAAAAATTCTATTCATTCTGATGAGGATTTGGGTCTTTAGTAGTTGTGGTGCAATTAGACATTCTAGAAACTGGACAGTACTTACCTTACACAAGAGAACACCAGAATCCATTTCGATGAAAAAGGATCAAAATGAGGATAACAGGTAAAGAGTAATTAAGAAAGAAAATTGTTTATTTCACTTGGTTACAATGCCTAGAAATCTGTATGTCTGTTACCAACTAACTTAAAAAAAAAAAAATCAACAGCATGCATATCTCTTGCACTCTCGTTAAGTCTCCTGCACTGGGGCTATCACCTAATACCTAGCTAAAATCTTGACTACTGAAGAAACTCAGAATTTATTATGGCAAAAGAAGTAGTTGATGAACTAAGGTAAGGCTCTTCTAAGGCTTGAAGGTATCAAGAGGTTCCAGTGGACTGTTATAAGGGCTTTCTAATACTTGCAATCTAGTGTCACTGAATGAATCTACCTTCAATGTGACTGCCACCTACCAGTAAATGTGATAACTGAGTGTATATTCAGGCGTGGTGAGAATTCCATTGCTTATCTCACATGTACTTTACAAGGAAGGTTTTCTCTTTTGTACCAATAAATGTACTGCTTCATCAAGCAACTTGACCCGTCCCAAGTAGAGGTACACTCTGCTACCTTTCTTCTATATCCCTAATCCCTTGGTCCCCTCATCTCACCTCCTTTGACTCCTATTAGAAGGCACTGCTGGCCCTCTGGACCTCCCATTATCAGACAACCTTCTTCAAGCAACTCAAGTCAAACACATCTACTTTTTTTTTTTGAGACAGTCTCATCTCTGTCACCCAGGCTGGAATGCAGTGGCCCTATCTCAGCTCCGCCTCCCGGATTCAAGTGATTCTCCTCTCTTAGCCTCCTGAGTAGCTGGGATTACAGGCATGTGCCACCATGCCTGGCTAATTTTTATACTTTTAGCAGAGACAGGGTTTCACCATGTTGGCCAGGGTGGTCTCGAACTCCTACCCTCAGGTGATCCACCCGTCTCGGCCTCCCAAAGTGCTGGGATTACAGGTGTGAGCCATCGCACCTGGCCTAAACACATCTACTTTTAAGGATTGAGAGTCATGCTAGTATCCTTCTAGAAAGAAGGTGGAATGTAGTCAAAGATACTCTGCCCAGGGCTGGCTGTAAGTCCAATTAAAGCAAACAAAAATTTCCTCTTCTTTCTCATTCAAAAGTACCAGATGACTCTTTTAACTCAGGACCTGAAACCTGGAACTGTATCTACTTTTAGTACTTTAATTCAGTAGTACTGAGTGCTAAAATATTAGATCAGCTAGTCTAGAAAACAACTACCATTTAGAACATTGTTTCCAGTCCTAAACAACTTACAAAATAACTTGTGAAACCACAAACTATTTTGTAAGCTAGGGCCAAAGTTATTATAAATTTCTGCAATTACAAATTGCTCTACTGAATCAATGGGAAAGAAGGCAGGATTAATCAGACATAGGGAACAGTTAATTTTTTTAACCCTTCCAATCTCAGCATTTCTATATGCAGCTGTTAAAAATCATAACCTATTTAGATATTAGTAAAACCATTCCATGATTTTGGACAATTTAGCTCTATTATCTCTATACAGCTACATCTGTATCTACATCTATTTCTATCTTACTGTAGACATGAGTGAATTCAGAAGAAAAAGCATTAAAATAAAAAAGGTTCCATTTGTGAAAAAGGGTCAGACTATTGGAGGGTTTTATGTATATATATAAAATTGAGTCAAAACAAGAGAGACAGGAATACTTGAGTACATTACTGCCAGTAGAAGAATAAAATTCTACTGATTGTAGAAACAGTCTAATTATATGATTTTAACTGACATTGTATATGAAGATGGCATAGTATCTACAGGAGAGGAAAGGAGGGGAGGGGAAGAAAGAGGGGAGGAGAGAGAAGAGTGAGGGTACCACTGCTAGCTTCTTTTCATTATTGGAATCCCACAATCTTTCTTCAGAAACCTCACACGCTATAGGTGATAAGTGACCTTCTGAGGAGCAATGCAAGTGATGGGTCCAGTGTTTATGTATAAATTAACTATTGGAAAAACTCAAACTCATTCTCATTCTTTTAGATAAAAGAAAAAAGCAGGGAAGACAGGGTAGGCGGAAAGAAGAAAGTTAGTTTAATTATTTTCTTTCCCTCAATGGGTAATCTTGAGCAAATCACACTTTGGAGAGCACTGGGGTAGAGAACAAGAATCATAAACCCTGAGAAATGGTTACTGCAGATGACCTGAAAATCAACGGTGAAGGTATAATTTCTGTACAGGAGACAGGTGAAAAAATATTTAACAGCACACAGCTCCAGTCAAAGAGGTCACCATCTTGCAAATAAATGATGGAGACATAAATCTGGAGAAAAAGCAGTTTATCTCTTGCTGCTGGGTCCTAGTGTCAGGTTTTGACTCTACAAGTCCTCTTGTGAGTACAGAGAAGAATCACTGGGATCAACTCACTGCAAACTCATCTCCTAGGTTCAAGTGACTCTCCCACCTCAGCCTTCTGAGTAGCTGGGATTACAGGCAGGCGCACCACGCCCAGCTAATTTCTGCATTTTATGTAGAGACAGGGTTTCATCATGTTGCCCAGGCTGGTCTCGAACTCCCGGGCTCAAGTGATTCATCTGCCTCGGCTTCCCAAAGTGGTGGGATTATAGGCGTGAGCCACCACGCCTGGCAAACACACTTTTATTTTATAGCTCAAATGAAAGTGATTTTAGGCCAAGCATAGTGATTTTTAGGCCAGCACTTTTGGGAGGTCAAGGCAGGTGTTTCACCTGAGGTCAGGAGTTTAAGACCAGCCTGGCCAACATGGTGAAACCCCATCCCTACTAAAAATACAAAAAATTAGCCGGGCGTGGGGGAGCGGCCCTATAGCCCCACCTACTCGGAAGCCTGAGGCAGGAGAACTGCTTGAACCCAGGAGGCAGAGGTTGCAGTGAGCAGAGATTGTAACACTGCACTCCAGCCTGGGTGACAGAGCAAGACTCCATCTCAGACAAAAAAAAAAAGAAAGGAAAAAGAGAAAAGAGATTTCACAACTAAATCCTTAAAGTATTATTTCTATTATCTCTTTAGCAATTCCCTTTTATGTTCCAGGTTCTGTGTGAAGTGCTTTACGTATACACTATCTCATTTGAGCTTCACAAAGGCTTACACAGAAGGTATTATCAACATTTTACAGATGAGAAAACTGAGACTCTAAAAGGTTAAGTAATCAGACTACCATCACATAGCTAATATCATTTAATGATTATTGCCCTGGACAGTTCTGTTACAGACTGACAAATTAGAACTAAATTTAAATATCTCAGAATGCATCATTGGCTCACTCTGAAATAATACATTTTCATTCTTAGAAGCTCATGAGCTGCTAGATTGCTTTATAGTTTCTGTGGGGGAAAAAAAAAAAAACAAATGGAAAATAATAGGCCCTTTAGTAATAGTTTTGTTTTATACAAAGTTATATTTAGCCCAGGAGAATGAATCCCACAAATGATCTGAAAATTTCTGACAGCAGATTTTAGACCTGTTTTTTCCTTAGCACATCTTTAGCATTATCCAAATTTCCAATACAGATGTTGCAGTGGACAGGACTGAAAATAGAAGCTGTTTTTCCTCTAACAGATAAATACCCTGTTCCAACAAAGAGGTATAAAATGTAGGTGCAACTGTTCAAGGAGTTGCAATACACAACAGTATAATGGCTTCGCCTCCACTCACCAACTTATCCACACGGATGCTGAAGGGGTATCCACATGCCCACCTCTCTTTGGGCCTCAACTACAGACAATATACACTCCTACCACAGCACCTGTACCCTGCCTCTGCATGCAGTTGTTTATCTCCCTTTCCCTCTCCCAAAATTAAGCTTCTCCTAAGATATACATGACACACATAAATCTTTGCATACTCAAGCCCAGCAGAGTAAATGGACCAGAGCACGTGCTAAATACAAGTTTGTAAAAATCAATGAGACTTCTTCTGAGTATTATTTTGGTATTTTCCAGATCTAATAGTTAATGTAGGCTGGGTGCAGTGGTTCATGCCTGTAATCCCAGCACTTTGGGAGGCCAGGGTGGGTGGATCACTTGAGGTCAGGAGTTTGAGAGCAGCCTGGTCAACATGGTGAAACCCCATCTCCACTAAAAGTACACAAAAAAAATTTAGCTGGGCGTGGTAGCGTGCGCCTGTAGTCCCAGCTACTCGGGAGGCTGAGGCAGAGAATCGCTTGAACCCAGGAGGCAGAGGCTGCGGTGAGTCAAGACTGCGCCACTGCATTCCAGCCTAGGCAACAGAGCGAGACTCCATCTCAAAGCAAACAAATCGTTAATGTAGCAAACTGAAATTTTAACCTACCAACTAGTAAAACACCTATTTTAGGTGAAAGATCTAGAAAGGAAAGAAAATAAACAAACTTGTATGTAGCTAGGTGACTCATTAGAGAATGAGAAACATACTTGTGACTCATCAGCTACCAATAAATCACTTAACCACAATGACTAATATGAAGAAAAATAAAATAAAATATATATGTACACACATAATGGTACTAAAAAAGGCTCATTTTCATAATCAAAATACCTCTATGTTTAGGGAGAGTGGGAAGCATTATGTAAGCACAAACAGCGATATATAAATTATAACTTTAAAACTACTTTTCACATTAATTGTAGTCCTTTATAGCAGGCACTGTAACATTAAACTTTAAAAACTTGTGTTCACACTCACTGTCCTCTGTAAGAGTCAATACAAAAAGGCCTCCAGGACTTCCTTTAAAAAAAACTGGCTTTATAACACTTAACCAAAACTAACAAAAACTACTCTGTTAATTACTTTAAAATGGCACACATACCAAAAAAAAAAAAATTTTAAAAAGAAAAAAGGGATAATATATCAACTCCAGGATCAACTATTAAACATTAGATAAGATGGGGATCCAGAAACAGGCCTGGACAGATAGGTACTGCATCTTTCTGCTTCTACACAAATTTCATTTAAAAACCTCAAACCATTTCAGATATATAATTAAGAACCTGTTCCTAAAACCTCTAGGGAATTAGATGTGCCAACCTTCCTATGCAACTCATTCAGTTGCTTCATTTTTATATGCATTCAGCCATGAGAAAATTGATCTTTCCAACAAATTGATTAAAATAATGTGTGAAGAGTCCTGTGGCACTTAAATCCAATTAGTGAGTCAACTTTTTAGATTACTCTATTGATGAATTGGATATTCCTAAGACAGACAATTTGAGGCAAAATAGTTGGCTCTGTATTAAATTCCAGTGTTTCTTTTAAGGAAAATACTCCAACGCTAGAAACTGCCAGCAGTATCGTCTAGCCAGTAAAGCAAAAGACAAGCACTTCAGATTTAATATCTAAAGTAAATGCTAAGATCGTTATCTACTTAAGATATTAAAAGTGACCTCATATTTTGCCTTTTAAATGATTAAGAAACCTCAGCTGGAACTATCTGATTTGATATTTTTAATAGTAGAGTCCTTGCTTTTTTCCACCTGGTATATGGCCAGAGGGAATAGCTTTAAATATAGGGCTTCATGGAATTAACATATAAATACCATTATTTCTCCCACTTTGTTGTGTATGAGTTCACATGCTTTAAATGTCCCGTTTCTTTGGGCAGTAACATTCAAAATGGAAACGAAACATCCTGAAAATAAACAAATAGTCCTCAGGCACTCCTCTAGCCCTAAAGATAACTCCAAGCATTTTATGTACAACAACTGATCTAAGACAGAATGAAAATTAAATGGAGATTAAAAATGACCTTTCCCTCACAGACATATTTCTATCCATACTATTTTCCAAACCAGATTCTGGCAGAATGGTTAGCTGGTCCACTAACTGAGCTGCTAGCTTCCCAAAGAGAATGTGTTACTAACTAAATATTCTTCTGAATTATCTCATGCTTCACTGATCCTCAAGTTTCTAAGTAAAGATTTTTGTTTTATTTAAGCAACAGAATCCAATAGAATTGGTTTAGATGTTGGTGATATGCTGTTTTTAATAATAACAGAAGGGTGGTAGAATACTAAGCAATGGAACTCACAGTACTTTCCAAATTTTGCCTTTCCAATTATATTTAGAGACTAAGAGATAAAGAGGAATGAGATCCTGAAGAGGTCAGTGAAACAACGAAAATAACAGGCACAGCCCATAAACCTCTATTTTCATTATAAAGTAGAATATACACAAGTGGGCCCAGCTGAGGAACAGGAATCAGTTGTCATGCCATGAACACAGAGGATATCTCCAGCCTGGTGTTAGATGATGGAATCAGGAGTCTTTGGGACAGGGTAGTTTGTAGGGTGTTTGTGGGGCAAGAGAAACAAAGGGGCGGAAAATAGTGGATAAAGGTGCAGAGAGTAGTTTCAGGAATGGAGCATGGGGCCACATGAGATAAGGAGGAGGCTGAAAAGACTGGGAGAGAATGTGGAGATGGATAAAAAGACTAGAAGTCTTGATGAGGTCCAACAGAAAATGAGGTGGCCTGGGGGAGGCAGATTGGTGGAAATTATAATCAGAGGATTATGGGGTAAAACAACCTATTGGGCTTTTTATAAACTCAAAAGCCTGGAACTTCTCTTCAGTTAACTCAATATAGTTAACCTTAGGAGACACCACTGGCTGCCTACTCAATGGACTTCCTTTCTTCTTTGCTAAAGGAGCTAGCTTCACTCCTCTTCGGTGTCCACTCTTTATTCGGCCAAGTGCTATATGGGAAGAGGAGTTCATCCCAGCTCCAAAGAGTGGGTCATGTGTACTCTCAGTCCATGTTGGCAATTTATTCCAGATTAAAGGTGTCATTTCCACCTAGTTTCTCAAACCAGTCATTTTCTAATTCATTATTTTCCTTACTCCCACACATTAAGTAATAAGCAAACAGATAAGATTCATGTTTTACCCACTCACTAGCAAACCCTGTTGTCACTTTCAAGAGTACAGTTTTGCTATAAAGCTTGTTTTGAAAATGTGAATTTGTTTCAACACCACTGACACATTAGGGAACAATTTGAGTATGAGAATTTTGCTTTTGCCTATGCCAGATTTCATCAGTGAGAACACTCGGTCAATACAGAAAACAGTACTTGGGTGCACTCGGCCATGCAGGAATATACAAAATGCACACACCTTAAACATCTACCTGTAATTCATGTTATGAGCCATGCCCCTCCACATCTGGTGTTACAACTCTCCCTTTGATTTCAGACACTGTTCCTTCCATCACTTCACAATAACGTACAAACTGCCTTTCTTTTGACACCCACTTCCGCAAGCAAACTGCACATTTTTTTCAAGGTAAAATGCTATATATATTGTAGTATTTATGTATTTCTTAACCATTCAATGAGTATAAAACTGTTACCTTTAAGAAGTTAGGTTACTGGCCAGGCGTGGTGGCTCACGCCTCTAGACCCAGCACTTTGGGAGGCTGAGACAGGTGGACCACCTGAGGTCAGGAGTTCAAGACCAGGCTGGCCAACATGGTGAAACCCTGTCTCTACTAAAAATACAAAAAGTAGCTGGGCATGGTGGTGGGCGCCTGTAATTTACTCAGCTACTCAGGAGGCTGAGGCAGGAGAATCGTTGAACCCGGGAGGCGGAGGTTGCAGTGAGCTGAGATTGCGCCACAGCACTCCAGCCTGGGCGACAAGAGTGAGACTCTGTCTCAAAAAAAACAAATACAAAAACAAAAACAAAAAACAAAACAAAAAAACAAACAACAACCAAAAAAACCCTTAGGTTCTTGTCTTTTCAAAAAGTGTGCCATTAATGAAGTTTTTTTTTAATTGACACACAATTGTACATATTTATGAGGTACAGTGTGATGTCTCCATAGAGGTATACATTGTGTAAAAATCAAATCAGGGCATTTGGCATATCTGTCACTTCAAACATTTATCACTTCTTTGCGGTGAGAACTTTCCAAAACCTCTCTTCTAGCTGTTTTGAAATATTCAACATTGTTAACCATAGTTACCCTACTGTGCAAGAGAACACCAGAACTTACTCTTCTTCCTATCTATCTGTAATTTTGAACGGACTGACCAACTCTCCCTTGTCTCCCTCCCCCACACCAACTATGCTCTCTACATCTATGTGATCAACATCTTTAGCACATGAGATCATGTAGTATTTCTCTTTCCACGTCCAGCTTATTCCACTTAACACAATGCTCTGCAGGTTCATCTATGTTGCCACAAACGACAAGATTTCATTTTTTATGGCTGAATAGTATTCCAGTGTGTATATATCCCACACTTTATCCATTCATCTGTTGAAGGAAACTTAGGTTGAATCCTTATCTTGGCTATGGTGAATGGTGCTGCAATAAATATTGGAGTGCAAATATGTATCTCTCTTTGACATAATCATTTCATTTCCTTTGGATAATTACTCCATAATGGGATTATGGATCATATGGTAGTTCTATTTTTAATTTCTGATGAGCCGCCATACCGTTTTCCATAGAGGCTATAGTAATTTACATTCCCACCAATAGTGTATGAGGGGTTCCCTTTCTCCACATCAAGTTTTTGAGTGTTATGCCATTAACCCCATTTTCTCCATAAACACCGTGGTTTTTATTGCACAATTTTGCATAGGACAGTAATTTTTAGGAATGCATATGTCACACAGCAGAACTGACAGTACATTAGCACCACTTTACAAAAAGCTAATCTAAAAGGACACCCATCCCTAAATGTCTCAAGATCTCTTCTCCCTTGCTGTTGATGGAGCAATTCTAGGAAAGGACTTTAGTTGGTACAAGTGTCTAACAAAGAACCTGCAATTTGATGTGTTAAGGAACAGTATTAGTTATCCAGACAAATCCTTTCAATTCTTTCCTGCATCCACAATCTTAGTAAAAGATAAATCCTTATTTTAAATTCTGAGTCTGTGGTTTTATTTTCAACATCAGTGGCATACACCACACAGCTGCTTTTTTGAATGACTTTGTGCCTTATTCCTCACAAGAGTGATACAAAGGTGCAAAATGTATTGTGTCGTGTTAATGGCAGTGCTGATAAGGAAAAAAAGCCCAAAGCCTAAGCAAAAGTAGACGCAATTAATTATTAGATTTGCCTCCAGTGGTGTTAGATTTCATGTTTATAACTTTCAACATTTTTATTATTGAGATTATTCAGGAAGAATAACTGTCACTGAAAACATGAAACTCTCTAGGTTCCAACTCCCTGTCTCTTCCCCTTATTTTTAGAGCATGCTTTTTAACAATAGTGTGATTCCTTAGAAGGCAGCTACTGCTTTACAGTAGAAGAGACAAACTCATTAGTGTTACAAATGGTTAAAAATAAATTCCTCCTTTGGAATTTTTAGCATGAATTTATCACTCAAACATAAAAAATTTTTTATTACTTTATAATCAGTTCTACTTTTTATTTTTAATATTTATTTATTTATTTATTTTTTGTAGAGACAGGGTTTTGCCACGTTGCCCAGGTTGCTCTTGAACTCTTGGGCTCAAGTGATCCTCCTACCTCAGCCTCCTAAAGTGCTGGGATGACAGGCATGAGTCACCATGCCTGGCCCAGTTCTATTAAAAGACTAGAGTGAGTACAGAATCTAAGACACCTTAGTCAAAACACTTAATATTTCACACCTCGATTTCCTCATCTGAAAACAAAACAAACAAACAAACAACAAAAAAAAGAAAAAAGAAAAAGAAAAAGAGAGAACAGAATCAACCTCCTCCCCACCCCAAAACAAAAAAAAGACAAAAACAGTATTTATACCTCATGGGGCTGCTGTGCGGATCAAGTGAGAAAAAAGTCTGGCACTTTGCAGCTCCACACTTAGTATATAGTAATAGTCAGCTATTACTGCTATTATTATAAGCAAACCTGTTATTTCCCCTGTACACCAAATGGGGAAGATGCTGGTGACCATTGTACTGTACCTTTTGGGTCTGGTACAGGGACTAACAGAGAAGAGGCATCCAAATAAGCATAAAAATCCATGCTAGACACTGGAAAGGTTGGCAAGATAAAGCAAGGGTAGTTACTATACTGAGTTTTAATTGCAGATTAAGTTTCTTAAATATTAAAAATAATAATATTTCACATGCAATAAGAGTCCTGTATGTGGTGGGGGATGGGTTTTCCATGATCTTTCATCTAAAAAATATATGACACCTACTACGGAGGTCGCTGAAGAGTATCCCATCGTTATTCACATAATCTATCAATAAACCCAAGATAATGACAGATGAGCAGCATAATAGTGTTACCTTTTATTTCTCGTCATTCTAGGTACCACAGATTTAAGCACCTAGAAGCACTGTATTATATTAGATAGTCACAATACAGAACTAAAATATAACAGAAATCCTATATATTGAAGTATTCTGATTGTGTTGTTAATAGTAGGGATAAACTTGGGAGTTGGCAGAGGCTGGGTGATGATCAAAATTTAATTCTGGATAATCGCTCATATTTTTCTAAACTATTTCCATTTATTACCACCACTAAAAAAAAAAAAATCAATAATGGTAAAAGAGACACTATGTACATTAAGTTTTTTCATTTGCATACTTATATATCCTTATATCAACAAAAACTATTAAAATTTTTAACACAGAAACTTGACTATTAAAGGTTTTCAGCAAAACCAATAAACTTTTTAGCTTTCTGGTTATCAGAAATAATGTGTTAAATCTTACTATATACTCAATGAGAAACGTACTCACAGATCTACATAACCACCTACATTCAAATGAGTAATTTTTAAATCTTTGCAAGGATGTAATAAAGATTAGTTAGAAAAGAGGCATGCCATAAAGTTGTTACACACCAGTTCTTCAAATAATGTACCAACATAAAATGCTTCAATGTTATAAATTAAATGTACAATTCACTGAGGCAAAGAAGTAAAAAATGCCCAAACACAAGAAACCATATATTTGCTAATTAAAACAGCATTAAAAGAACAAAAATAAAAATAAATTAGGTAAGTACTTTAAAAAATAATAAAACCACCTTTTGACAATAAAAATCTTTTTTTTTTTCTTTTTTTTTTTTTTAGATAGGGTCTTGCTCTGTCACACAGTCTGGAGTGCTGTGGCACGATCTCCGCTTACTGCAACCTTCGCCTCCCAGGTAGCTGGGACCACAGGCTCACACCACCACACCCGGCTAATTATTTTGACTTTTATTATAGAGATGATGTTTCACCATATTGCCTAGGCTGGTCTTGAACTTCTGGGCTCAAGTGATCTGCCTGCTTTGGCCTCCCAAAGTGCTGGGATTATAGGTGTGAGCCACCACGCCCAGCCATATGTTTCAATTTTAAGAGAAGAACAAACTTTGTTTATACGTCAAGCAAGCATTTCTTTCAATTATAGTGAATTAGTATAGTACTACACTAGATCTCAGACTTGTGTATTTATCAGGCAAGTAGAAATAAGTGTTTGAATAAGAGTGTTAGCTTTGAAGAATGAGGTAAGATAAGCAAACAGTAAACAATATATGAAGTCACATGGTTGTCCAGGAAAACCAGAGATGGACAGTATTTAAAGTGGTAAAAACAAATTTTATTCAAGACTACTGCAATAGGGGAAAACAGATCTAAGTATAGAACTGGGCTCAACTTTGAATACACCATTGGCAAGTTGAAACTTAGAGCCAAAGATGGGAACATAGTCAGTGGATGGAAAATTACTAAGAGGAGCCATCAGGGGAAAGGGGGATTCTGGCGAAAGTGACCTAACAGGATTCTTGTTGATGGCAGGTGAGGGTGATCAGACATCACCTGAGGGATGGTGGAGGAGGAGGAACCTGATTAGCTACGGAGGGTGATCAGACACTGACGGGGGATGACAGGGGTTGTAGTTAAAGCAACTCAGTAGGATTCTTGTCAAAACTGAACAATGCACACATAAACATGAAGTAAAAAAGTCAAGGTTTATTGGAGCAGAAAGTTCTTTCAAAGGAATCTGAGGAAGGTTTGGTCAATGAGGGACTCTTTGTCACCAGTTAGTAGGGAACTAAATCCCTGTGTTCTCTGTACCTCTATTACACCAATCTGTCCACAGGTGCTTTGCAAAAATTAAAGATTTAAATCATTCTTTAAATCATGATAACTTATTTATCTATTTATTTATTTGAGACGGAGTCCCACTCTGTTGCCCAGTCTGGAGTGCAACAGCGTGATCTCGGTTCACTGCAACCTCCATCTCCTGGGTTCCAGCAATTCTCCTGCCTCAGCCTCCCAAGTAGCTGGGATTACAGGTGCCCACCACCACACCTGGCTAACTTTTTTTAAGTAGAGATAGGGTTTCATCGTGTTGGCCAGGTTGGTCTTGAACTCCTGACCTCAGATGATCCATCCACCTTGGCCTTCCAAAGTGCTAGGATTCCAGGTGTGAGCCACCACTCCTGGCCCATGATAACTTACTTTTTAAGCTAGAGTCTTGCTCTGCTGCCCAAGCTGGACTGCAGTGGCACAATCACAGCTCACTGCCTGGACCTCCTGAGCTCAGGTGATTCTCCCACCTCAGCCTCTGGAGCAGCTGCGACTACAGGAACATGCCGCCATGCCCTACTAATTTTTGTTTTTTGTTTTTTTTTTTTTTTTGAGACAGAGTCTCGCGCTGTGTCACCCAGGCTGGAGTGCAGTGGCGCGATCTCGGCTCACTGCAAGCTCCGCCTCTCAGGTTCACGCCATTCTCCTGCCTCAGCCTCCGAGTAGCTGGGACTACAGGCGCCCGCCACCACGCCCGGCTAGTTTTTTGTATTTTTAGTAGAGACGGGGTTTCACCATGTTAGCCAGGATGGTCTCGATCTCCTGACCTCGTGATCCACCCGCCTCGGCCTCCCAAAGTGCTGGGATTACAGGCTTGAGCCACTGCGCCCGGCGGTTTTTTTTTTTTTGAGACAGAATCTCGCTCTGTTGTCTAGACTGGAGTGCAGTGATGCAATCCTGGCTCACTGCAACCTCCGCCTCCTGGGTTCAAGTGATTCTGCTGCCTCAGCCTCCCGAGTAGCTGGGACTACAGGCACGTGCCACCATGCCCAGCTAATTTTTTGTATTTTCAGTAGAGACGGGGTTTCGCCATTTTAGCCACGATGGTCTTGATCTCCTGACCTCATGATCCGCCTGCCTCGGCCTCCCAAAGTGCTGGGATTCCAGGCATGAGTGACCACGCCTGGCCGACTAACTAAAAAAAATTTTTTTTTGTAGAGATGGGGTTTCGCCATATTGGCCAGGATGGTCTCAAACTTCTGGGCTCAAGTGAACTGCCCGTTTTGGCCTCCCGAAGTGCTGGGATTACAGGCATGAGCCACCATGCCCAGCTGTTAACTTATTTTATGAACTAATTTTTCTTCACTAAAACCCCAAGAATTTTGGGTCCAAAATAAGCATGGTGAGAAGTATGCACTACTCAATAAGGCACAGACCAGCAGTTCTAAAACTACTATATGGGTTCTCTTTAGTGGAACAAAAAATGTCAACAACCCCCAGTAATCACTTAAATAAGTTCTGTCACGTTACTTAAACACCTACAAATACCAAACTAGTGTAAATGCTTATGCTTATAGCCCTTAACTTTAAAATAGAAATAAATGTTTAAATAAAAACAAAATTCAAATTAATAAGTAATATTAAGTTTTAGTTTCACTAAAACTAAGTTGCTGACATTTGGTTTACTGAATAAAGCTTGCAGCCTCAGAGCCAGTTCCATAATTAATTTGTTTCTGTATTCTGACTTCAATACTAGTAATGTGAAGAATACCTGTTCGGTTACCTAAAACATTAATTCTGAGGTAGAGTCAGGATATTTTAGCTTCATAATTAACCAAAATTCTGTAAAGAGTAATCTAAGAATGACAATTTAAATAAAGCATCAGTAATCATTTTATAAAACTATCTTGCTTATGTGAAAGTTAATGTGGCATTAATTACAATTTGTATCAAATGAATTATCGAATACCTGAAACTTAACTGGAACTAGAAATAGAAACATTTTTCCTTGCATCAAACTGTTATACTATTAGTGATCTGCTGCTCCTATACAGACAAAAAGAGAATTTAATATATCTCCTTGAATGGTACAGGCTTTTCTGAGTTCAGAATTCCTCCAAATTACCAAGTACTACCTGGTAACCCAACTCGTTCAGCATGTGTCTCTATTCAAACTACTGTGAAACCTTCATTTGTACAGAATATGAATATCATTTGGCTTCAGCTGGCATGAATGCAATTGTAAATAAGACAGTAATGCTAATGGAGCACTAGATTCACATGGCAGTTTTCAGTTATAAATCTGTCTTTAAAATGATATGGACTAATATAACTTTAAGATTATCATCAAAATATATACTAAAAATTTAAATATATATAATACATACATGTAAATACATATAATTCTCAGTCTCCTAAGAATACATATGTGGATCCCTAAGAAACGAACAGAGAAACCAAACAATGAGGATCCTGATGGATATGGGGTTAAGCTAAATGACAAAGAATGAAGATTAATGAATAAAGCCAATGCCTTTAAAATGAGAAGTGAAGAGAGGTCACTGCAGGCATGGAATGTCTGCCCATCTGAAGGGTGCGTACTGGGAAGCAGTGGGAAATAACACTGTAGGGAGGGAAACACCAGGCAGAATGAATCTTGGACATGGTCGGAAGTAGGAAGCCATTTACAGATTTTAGATAAACTAGCACTGAAAATAAAACTTCTGGCAAGTGTGGACTTAAAGAGGGAGCAAAAAGGGCATGTATCCTTCAATAAATATGAGTTTAATAAATGACTGGACTACTTTGTCCTAAACCAAATAACATGGCAGCAAATAAGAACACTAAGGGGAGACAAAAAAAATTGAAGCCAAATATCTTTAAAATCTCATGTGGACAGACAGACATAAGACTTTACTCTCAAATGTTTTAGAAATTTTAGTACTGCTGTCCTTCCAGTATCATATCAGAAAATTCAATTATCTTCCATGCTTAAAAACACAGAAAGTCACACCTGTAATCCCAACACTTTGGGAGGTTGAGGCGGGTGGATCCCACCTGAGGTCAGGAGTTCAAGACCAGTTCGAGACCAACGAACAAGGTGAAATCCCGTCTCTACTAAAAACACAAAAAATAAGCCGGGCGTGGTGGCTGGCACCTGTAATCCCAGTTACGAGGCTGAGGAAGGAGAATCACTTGAACCTGGGAAACGGAGGTTGCAATGACCTGAGACCGTGCCACTGCACTCCAGCCTGGGCAACAAGAGCCAAACTCCATCTCAAAACAACAACAACAAAACACAGAAAGTCCAAGTGAACTTAAAGTTTCTTCAGTTTGGTACAACAATAATGAATATAGTTAGTGAATAACAATAATAATAACCACAGTGAATATAGTTAGACCACAGCGGGTTATAAAATTTCCTCGTTTTAATCTGTTAATAACAAATAGAGGAATTTCTTTTTATTGCTCTTTATGATTCAATAATAACCTTACACCTTAGATTTTTGTTTTTATAAGTATCAGTTCACCAAACGGTACTGCCTAAACAAGTGACCTCAAAGATAAATGTATGAAAGCTATCTTAATTTTTGCTTTCACAATGGAGTAATGCATACCCATTTTAGAAAAAACACAGTAACAATTTTTAGGAAAAGGAAGTTAAAAGACGAAGAAAATCTCCATACATCTTTTCCCTAAAAAAAGTTCTAAAAAGTTCTTGTTGAAGTCTAAAAGTGGACTTCTCTTATCAAGGATCAGGATTTCTGAACTATCTTAGAAGTACAGGTTACATCACACAGAAAGGACAAAATGACCCATCTGGAACATAAAATCATGTTCCTAAGAAAATTATCTTAACCAACTACAAAACCTAAAAACTCATCTTTTGCCAACGAGTCTTTGCCATAAGAATTTCCCTTTTTCACAGGATAGCAAAAGCCATTAACTCACCTACTGGTAATTACTCAGGCTTGATTCCTTAACATACTAGTGCCAAAAGTTTAATAATAGTTATCTATGTACCACATGTTGAATCTATTGTATAAAATTGGCTCCATTCACTTACATATAACCAGTGACAAGGTTTATAATTTGCAACAGCTCAACCTTTTCCCACACATTGCTACTTTATATAAAGTCCATTTTTTAAAAGGACTAAAAATAGCTACATGTTCTTTGCTTTAAAAAAAAAATTCAAGTCACAATTTAGTTGTTAAGCCTGAACTGCATCTAGATCTTTATGGAGTTCCACTTCAGGAATTACAAACTCTAGGCTAAATTATCTATATTCTTCCCTTGTCTAAAAGAAAGATCACCCATGGCTGGGCGTGGTGGCTCATGCCTGTAATCCCAGCACTTTGGGCGGCCAAGGTGGGTGGATCACCTGAGGTCAGGAGTTCAAGATCAGCCTGACCAACATGGAGAAAACCCATCTCTACCAAAAATACAAAAGTAGCTGGGCGTGGTGGCACATGCCTGTAATCCCAGCTACTGAGGAGGCTGGGGCAGGAGAATTGCTTGAACCTGGAAGGTGGAGGTTGCGGTGAGCTGAGATCACACCATTGCACTCCAGCCTGGGCAACGAGAGTGAAATTCCGTCTCAAAAAAAAAAAAAAGATCACCCGTATATCATCCCAATTGGATGAAAGCCCTTATTGAAATAATGATAAAAAGGTGTTCTTTAATTTTATGAGGGCATTAGTGAACTAAGTTCTGTCTGGGAGACCATTTGAAAGTAGCCTTTTTAGCTATTAAGCTATGGTTGACATTTGATATAGTCAATTGCTGTTACTTAGTCAAGCCCCAGGAGTTTCTGAGAAGACCTGAAATAATAAGAATAACTTATTTGTGGAGTACTTTAAATGTGTCTACTTCTAAACACATCACATGGATTAACTGTCCACTTGTCAGTAGAATGCGTCTCACTGAATATTATGGGTAAGTAGGATTTTCAAAAGGCTTTTCCACTGGAAGCTTTAGGAACATAACACTGAGCTTATAATGCAGTTTAAAGGAAAAATGTATTCTCTATGTAACTGTCAGCTTCATGTATTAGTTTTCAGAACCAAATAATTATACAAAAGACGATAACTAAAAAAGTTGTTTGTTGATTTGAGGTTGACTTTTTTCCAGTATTTTTCAGTATATTTAACAGAATTTAGGATCTATGTCTGTAGTTTCCAGGACCATCTTTTTTTCTTTTATAGAAGGCTCTCTGTGCAGATTAAATTTCTAGGGACCAAGCTCATTTATGTTTGACTTCACAGGATACACACTAACCTTAAAAGGCTGGAAGACAAATGCACCCTACAAGCACACACTCTAACTAGGAGACAAAACAAGCAAACCTAATTACCAGAAGACACATGCAGAAGAAAAGTGGTCATCTCTGGGCAGCAGGATAGGGAGATAGGGAGAGGTGGGGCTACTGTACTAGGAGTACTAAAATACTACTGATCTCACCAATGACTTAATTCATGGCACTGGAGTTCTGAAACCTGAGTGCAGGTATTACTATGATGTAATGAAACTGATTTTGATAAATACCTAAATCAAAACCAGCTGCTGAGCATCCTTTATATGTGTAACATTGTGCTAGAGGGTCAGGGAGGGCTGAAAGCTAAATTAGGATATTGAATTAGGTAATTTTTAAGTTTCTTTCCAATTCCAAAATTCATAATTCCATCTGTATTAACTCATCTTAGAAAGCATGCATCTAAAGAGCAAAGATTTAAAAAAGAAGTAGAAAAAATATATCATTTACTCTGATTGAATTCTTTGTTAAAAAACACTTACACCTATGAAATTACTTTATTACTTAAAACATAAAGACCATACATTTTCCCATGTTTTCTGAGATCATTATCATGGAAATAAAATTCTGATGAAATTGAAAAAAACATGAAACAAAATTAGCCACATCACCATTACCAAGTAAAACAGCTCTCATCACCTTAGAGCCACTGCACGCACAACCACACTTCTATCTCTATATCCGCCTCCTGTAAGCTGAACAAAACAATGTGCTGCTTCTACGGGAACTCTGGGCCAGACAGCTCAGACTTTTACAGGAGGAAAAAGTAAGTTTTACCTTTTTTCTCCTAAACCCTTTTGGTGTCAAAGCTAAAAGTTGTAACACATTTGTTTTACTTCCTTCTGGAGGAAATCATTTGCCAAACTACATTCTTTTATTTTATATACTTTTATTTTTTGGTTAGAAAACTTGTTGCTCAATATGCAAATCTCAAACTGGGGGAGGCAGGGAGGGAGGGAAGAAGGGAGGAAATGAAGTTCAACAAACACAACAAAATAAAGTTGCTCTGCTATGTTGAGGCTGCCAGGCTTTTTGTTACTCTACTTGAAAGTAAATGTGACTTGTCTGTAGAGAGTGCTGCTTCAGCAGTTCCAAATGAATTTCAAGCCTGTGCTCCATATTTTCTCTTTTGTAAGTTTAATGTATTCAGCAACACTGAACTGACAATTTAAATAACTACATTTTTAAACAAACGAAGCATTGATGTTAATGTATGAAAATGGTCCAAACCCCTGGGAGTCTCCGTTCCCACCATTGTTTATTCTGACAACAGGATATAATTGCTTACTTACTTGGCAGCAAATTTAACCATCTGCTTGCTTGCATGGTCTCCCACCGCCACAAGAGCCTGGACATTAAACTGCTGCTGACGTAGGACTAAGAAGCACTGTTTCCCTAAAAAAGACAGAAAGAACACAAATGTATTAAGGACACACAACTTCAGGTTTTACAAAGAAGGAAAATGCTCTTTACTTTAAAACTGGGCCAAAATGTACTACACTCATCAGGCACGCACACATGTGTATCCTATCCATTCGGCTTCCACAGCCAAAATACTCACACTCAACTAACAACCCTTAAAGAAACTCAAGTTCCTATGATGAGTAACAAGAAATGCTTTTAACTTGTTATAAGAACACAGGCAAATCACCAATTTCAAAAAAACTTCTAAATCAAGAAAATTATTTTGTCATTGCATTGATTAAACAAATTTCAAGTAACTTAAGATCACTTTCAACATTCATTCAATAATTAGTATATTCTACATGCAAAGGCACTGTACTACTATGGAAGTCTCAATACTGCAACCATGAAAGTGCTAACATAGTGCTTAAAAAGAAGGACACAAACACTCTATGGGGGTGGTCCATCTACAGAGTTTCTTCCTACCAAAGTGCATTTTAAACAGCATTTAAATTGACAGGCTAGTACCTTTCATGTTCTACGTTCTTCATTTTTCCTTTATCGTCTTCCTAGTCCTTCATATTTTATAAGAGCCTCACATTTTTTTTTTTTACTCCAAATAACTTACATTGTCTATAAAAGATCATTTTCTTCAAGCCCTATAACCAGTTTTATTTTTACATATCCTGTGCCTCTTTATTCCTCCTCCTTTTATAAAGAACTGTCACTCCTTATTCTTAACCTTCTGAAAAACATTATTCATAATATATATCATTTATTACGTCTCCTTGTGACATCCCTTTTCCTCCAAAACAGACCCTTCTTAAGTTTCTGATCAAATTCTGGGAAATTATACTTCCTCATAAAAAAGGGGCTAATCTCTCCAAGACCACTTTTCACATCAGATTGTCTTGTAAAACATCAAGAGAAGATTTTGTTTTTTAAACTGAGCATTATCTTTTACATTTAGAATGGGCCTTAACAAAAAAAAAAAAAGAAAGAAAAAGGAGAGCAAAAATACAAGCAGTCTTACAGTTACTACTTTCAACATACAGTATTTTGAAATGCAAATCAGATAGCAATCACAAGTTTAAAAAGACAGGTTGCAAACAAAGTATCAACACAGACATAATCTATTTACTTTGGAGTCATATATGACTGGCAGGTTTTTAACCACTAAAAAACACTCTTAATTTTCCCTTTTCCTTTGGAGGATGATCCAGTCACAAAGTAAAATCCTAAAAAACAAAGTTGTATTAATGAAACAAATTCAAAAGAATTAAAAAATACTGGATGGACAAAGGTTATTACCACAGAGAAACTTGCAGATGAATAAAAATAACATTTTCCTAGGAACTACTATTGAAATCACAGCCACACGTTACCCCACTTAGAAAAGTATGTTACCGTGAAATGGAAGATAATGTGCATACGACAGTGCTAGGCTAAGCCACAATTTAGTCAGAATGTATTAGCTACTCTAACAGTGCAGACAGAAGCAGCACCCAACCTAGCTGCCTCACAAAGCCATCCAGTGATGAATTTCAGGCCTACACAAAGACCCTGGAGAAAGAATGGAGAACTCTAAAGGACTTACAAAGGGTGAGCACAGGAAAAGACTATTGGTCAGCACTAGGGGGTAACAATTAGTGTTAAGTGTCTGGTAGAAAAAAACCGAAAGGCTTTGAAATCAAAAGGTCTGGTATCATATCCTATCACTTCCTATGAAGGGGCCTGTGGGAAAATTATTAAACCACTTTATATCTCAGTTCTTCATCTGGAAAATGGAGATGGTAATAGTCTTGGGGTTTTCTCCCATAATCATGAGGATTTTATAAGATGTTTAAAGTTGAGATGGAGCCCAATTAATGTTAACTATTAATGACTTTTTTTTTTTTGAGATGGAGTTTCGCTCTTGTTGCCCAGGCTGGAGTGCAATGGCGCAACCTCAGCTCACTGCAACTTCTGCCTCCCGGGTTCAAGCGATTCTCCTGCCTCAGCCTCCTGAGTAGCTGGGATTATAGGCACACACCACCAGGCCTGGCTAATTTTTGTATTTTTAGTAGAGATGTGGTTTCACCATGTTGACAAGGCTGGTCTTGAACTCCTGACCTTAGGTGATCCACCTGCCTCAGCTTCCCAAAGTGCTGGGATTACAGGCGTGAACTCACTGCAACCTCCACCTCCCGGGTTCAAGCAATTCTCCTGAATCAGCCTCCTGAGTAGTTGGGACTACAAGTGCCCGCCACCACACCTGGCTAATTTTTTATTTTTCGTAGAGATGGGGTTTCACCATATTAGTCAGGCTGGTCTCGAACTCCTGACCTCAGGTGATCCACCCGCCTCGGCCTCCCAAAGTGTTGGGATTACAGGTGTGAGCCACCACGCCCGGCCTTAATGATTATTATTAGTAACACCACTACCACTGACTACTTATTTGATGACTGATTATCATTCCTGTTTCGCAGCTGGATGACTATATACAAAAACTATGCAGGGCGCTGGGAACACAAACGTAAGTATTTGTTAGAAAATCATGATAGACTATTACATGAGGAAACAGTGATAAAACCATATGTAATGTGTAATCCCAATTTTGTTTGTGTAAGAAGTATAAGATTGATCATACAGGGAAAAACACCACCAAAATGTGGCTACCAATGAATGGTGAAATTATAGGAAACTGTTCTGTCCCTGTATTTTTCTGTATTTTCTGAACTTTCTACAATAAATATGCACTACTTTTCTAATCAGAATATAAAATTTTTAAGAGAACTATACACTCAGAGGTAGGTATAGAAGAAAGGGAAGGGCTGCAAAGGAACTTTGGCCAAGTTCAAAATTAAACACAAGCAGGAAGTAGAACTCGGGAAGTTTTAGGTGGCTAAATATAGGAGCAAATGTACCTCCTAAGATTTGTATGCCTGCTAGAGAATAGAAATGAAATCAATGGTTATAAGTGAAGGCCAGTCACAGTGGCTCACACCTGTAATCTCAGCACTTTGGGAGGCCAAGGTGGGCAGATCACTTGAGGTCAGGAGTTCGAGACTAGGTTAGCCAATGTGGTGAAACCCCATCTCTACTAAAAATACAAAAATTAGCCGGGCGTGGTGGCAGGTGCCTGTAATCCCAGCTACTTGGGAGGTTGAGGCTGCAGAATTGCCTGAACCCAGGAGGCGGAGGTTGCAATGAGCTGAGATTGTGTCACTGCATTCCAGCCTGGGTGACAGAGCAAGACTCCATCTCCAAAAAAAAGTGAAGTGAAGAATGTTCACTATACCCTTTAAATGTTTACTGTGCTTATTAGATTTAATTCTATAAATTATTTTTTCTTATTTAAAAAAGGCAACAGATGGGGGAGGAAGGGAATGAAGTAGAGAGACCAATCTATGAGGATATTATTTTATAAAACCCTATACAGTATGTAAAAGTGTGCCAGTACAAAAAACAACCAGATCAATAGAACATAAGAAAAAATTGATAATAGACCCTATTAGATAAAGGAGATCCTAATTCTAAAGAGAATTCAGGAGATTACAAAATTTAAATAAACACCCCAACAAATACAAAAACTGAGTAAAAAATGGAACTGAATATTAAACTATAACATGGAGGAAGGGAGAACTTCCTAAGTTTAAGAATGAAAAAACATTTATATACAAAAATAAATCAAAGGAACAATAACACTGAGAAAAAGTAAGTGCTGAACGACATATAACCTATATAAGTTAATCTTTTTAATACATAAGGATCTTAAAGATTTCTGAGAAAAGAACACTGAGATCCCAATAGATAAACAGACAATAGACCAAAACAGATAATCTGAAGAAAAAGAAGAAAACCATAGTAAGTAAATACAGTATAAGGAAAAAATGTTACTGGTAATGAAAGTAATGCAAGTTGAAGCAAACAACAACAGATTACCTCTCAAATGAGCAAAGATTAAAAAAATACAAAATATAAAATCGAGTATTACTCAATGCTTGGGAGAATTAAAATGGTAAAATTGTTCCTTTATAACTTGCCAAAGGCAGGGTAAACTTGCGTAATGCTTCTGCAGAACAATTTGGCAATAAGCATTAAAAGGCTTAAAAACGTTATCTTTGACTCAATAAATACATAATATATGTTAACGAAATTGAAATGGAACTACTTGTGACTAATGCTATGGTCCCCAAGCTTTCTATGTTCAAAGCACTTTCAAATACAAGAACCTTAATGGTCCACTTAAAATGATCTTTAAAGGACTCAAGAAAACAGTCAGTACTGGCTTCCTGGTAAATAAAACTGTCCACTCAGACTACTTCTCTATGAAGTACTTTTGAGACCAAGTTCTTGTCATGTATTAGGAAACAAAATGGTTCTTTCTTTGGCTCTGGCTGGTGACACACTGTACTGCATGATTACCTTAGTTCCATGTTGTACAAGGCACTACCTTCCACATGCTGAGACATACATAGGAGCAGTGTGTACATGTTCCTTTTTGTGCAAATTAAAAAAACAAAAAATATGGTCATGTCTGTAAATGTATATTTTTTTTTTCCTGCAAGAACACACAAGAAAAAACAGCAGCTATTTTGCAGGGAAGAGACTGTTGTGAGATGGAGGAGATAGAATTGTGAGACCTCTACTTCCGTATGTTTTTCTACTACTGGAATTTTTATTTTTACCATACCCATACATTACTTTTTATTTTAAGAAGCAAATACATAATTCCTCGGTTTAGTAAAAAGTTCTCACTTCAAAAGCTGGTACATGAACTTTAGAGGGCAGATTAATCAACTGCTAAATATTATTCATCTTTCTTCTTGGAACTTTCCAACACAAAAGACAGTTTATAGAAAAGTCAGTGTTCAAAACAGCTGAACAAACTATCTTTTGATATTTTATTTGTTTTTGTTTTGTTGAGACAAGAGTCTTGCTCTGTTGTCCAGGCTGGAAAGTAATGGCACGATCTCAGCTCACTGCAATCTCTGCCTCCTGGGTTCAAGGGATTCTCCTGCCTCAGTCTCCTGAGTAGTTGGGATTACAAGCATGCACCACCACGCCTAACTAATTTTTAATTTTTTAAATAGAGATGGAGTTTCGCCACGTTGGCGAGGCTGGTCTCGAACTCCTGACTTCAAGTGATCCACCTGCCTCAGCCTCCCAAAGTGTTGGGATTACAGGCCTGGTCTATCTTTTGATATTTTAAATTCAAATTCTTAACACTTAAAACTTTGTGCTGCATTTTGATTGCTGACTTTTAGCTTGCTAAGCCCCCGGATTCATTATTTAGATAATGTACCTTAACTTCCTAATATCCAACATTAATATTTTCCTTCATCATTTGTATTAATCAATTAGGGATTAAAACAACAAAGATCTAAACATTCTAAAGTTTTTTCTACTTATTATTTCCCCTGAAAAGTTCCTGCATAGATTTAAGTTGAAGTTATTTTGGAAGTGTAAGTTTTTAGCAAGAATAGTGTCGAAATAATTATTTTGTGCCGGTGCCTTCCAAGTGGTATGTGTAAAACTTGAAAGGAACGACAGACATTCCAATTACTCTTTCAATATGCAGACTTAAGCTCATATGTTTCACGCTTGAAAAACACTAATTTTAAGCATATCATTAAGGTAAGAAATTTATCATTGCTCCTATTTAAAACACTTCACTTTAGGGATGTTATATATAAACCTACTATAAGAAATCCGATTTCTATTTTAAAAAATGTCTGAAACACTGCCCTTAAGGAAAAAATATACAGGCTTTAAAAAAAAAAAAAAATGAAGAGACTCTTATTTTTGCATTACAGGATTCTAATTGTCATACTCTTGACACTAGGATTTTGACACTTCCATTTCCTTATTCATAGTTTCTCAGGGCTTTGCTCTACTGGAAATTGCCACTATGAGTTGCTCCTTCAAGCCCAGCTTTAATGTTATTACTCCTGGGGTTAAAGCACACAAACGATCCCAAGTAAGTCATATTTATTGATATGATTTTTCGTACATAAGATATAGGAAGAAGAGGGTACTAGCAATCAGGGTTTTTGCAAATTCAGAGCACAAGATTCTATTCTTAAAGACAATCTATGGCCAGGGGCAGTGGCTCACATCTGTAATCCCAGCACTTTGGAAGGCCAAGGTGGGTGGATCACCTGAGGTCAGGAGTTGAAGACCAGCATGGCCAACATGGTGAAACCCCGACACTACTAAAAATATAAAAATTAGCTGGATGTGGTGGCGCACACCTGTAGTCTACTTGGGAGGCTAAGGCAAGAGAATCGCTTGAACCCAGCAGGTAGAGGTTGCAGTGAGCTGATGTCAAACCACTGCACTCCAGCCTGGGCAACAGCAAGTCTCTGTTTCAAAAAATTCAAATAAAGATCGTCTACGTTGGCAGAAATAAAAAACACTTACAATCACTACTGACAAGTGTCTCAGTACGTTTTCTGTTGCTTATAACCGAATATCTGAAATTGGGTAATTTATACGGAAACAAACTTATTTTTTTTAAAGTTCTGGAGGCTGGGAAGTCCAAAGTCGAAGGGACACAACTTGTAAGTGCCTTCTTGCTGGTGGGGACTCTGCAGAGTCCTAAGGTGGCAGAGGGCATCAAGGTGAGAAGCTGAGTGTGCTAGTTTAGGTCTCCTTTTAAAGTCACTAATGCCACTCCTGTGATAATCCATTCATGGGGGGAGAGCCCTCATGACCTAATCACCTCTTAAAGGCCTCCCCTTTCAACAATGCCACACTGGGGATTAAGCTTTTTTTTTTCTTTTTTTTTTTGAGACACAGCCTCACTCTGTCGTCCAGGCTGGAGCGCAGTGGTGCAATTTCAGCTCACTGCAACCTTTGCCTCCCGGTTCAAGTGATTCTCATGCCTCAGCCTCCCGGGTAGCTGGGATTACAGGCGTGCGCCATGATGTCCAGCCATTTTTTGTATTTTTAGTAGAGATGGGGTTTCACCATGTTGGCCAGGCTGGTCTTGAACTCCTGGGTTCAAGTGATCTGCCTGCCTCAGCCTCTAAAGGTGCTGGGATTACACATGTGAGCCACTGTGTCTGACTGGCATTAAGTTTCAGTAAGAGTTTTGCAGGGGAAAAATAATGAAACTATGGCAGCAAGGATGTGGAGAAAGTGGTACTGTGGGAATGTATTTGAATACAACCTCTTCGGAGGATGATCTAATATTAGAAATTTAAAAAATGCATATGCATGCCCTTTAGCCCAGCAATTTCATTTCTACATACCCATCTTGGAGAAATACTACCTCGTGTAGATCTATAACTACTTATCATGGAAGGGTTTCCAAGAAACAGTTAATTATTTTTAAAAGTTGAAAAATAATACGTAAAGTATAACAAGGCATATTAAACATACACACACCCAAAATAAAACAAACTGTGTGTGTGTGTATGTATGCGTGCATACACGCATTACAAAGATTTGGAAAGATACTGAACAAATAGAATGAATAATAAAAAAAGAATGAATAGAAAAGGTTGGGGCAGAGGATAGGTAGTATAGAAGAAAAAAGGGAGTATCATTATTTCTGTATTCTTTTCAAGATTCACGTGAAAGTATTAATGTATTATTTGAGTAACTTACATAAGTATTATAACTTAAAAACAGGATTTTCCAGTTAAAAACCATGAAAACCAGATTATAGATGCAAAATTCCACAAAAAGTAAGTTAAACAAGCACTACACTAAAAAAAGTCACTTGCACCTTTGCCAAATAAAAATAGTTCAACATTATAAAATACATTATTGTAAATCACTACAATTACATAAAGTTGATTCTCGTTATTTATAGAAGTTATGTTCTACAAAGCTGCCACAATACTGAATTAGGGCATACTGAATCATTGCTCCTGAGGGAAGTTTAGGGTTAGGTTTCTTCACGCTTATGGTCACAACATTTTTGCCAACTGATTAATACATAACCTTTTTTTGTGTGTGTTTCTGTTTAAAGATACCTTAATATGTATTATTGAGTCATTAACACAACTCATAGCCAAGGACACTGTAATTCATGCCTAAACAAAGCATATCTAAACACAGGTATTTTCTCCTTAAGGGAACAGCATAGTCTTCTTGTGCTTGCAACTTTAGAAACATTTGAGAACCATACTTGGGGGCCATTTTAAAAGGCAAAAGCAAACTGGGCACAGTGGTGCATGACTATAGTTCCAGCTACTTGGGAGGGTGAGATGGGAGGATTGTATGAGGCCAAGAGTTGGAGGCTGCAGTGCACTACAATCACATCTGTGAATAACCACTATACTCTAGCCTGGGTAACACAGTGAGATCACGTCTCAAAAAAACAAACAAACAAACAAGCAAACAGAGCCCATTAAGCATCTTCGTGGACTACAATGGAATAACACTACAAACTGATAATGAGAAATTCTGGAAACTACATAAACACAGAACATTAAAATTAAACAATATGCTCTGGGATGACCAGTGGGTCAATGAAGAAACTGAGGAAATCAAAAAATTTCTTGAAACAAATCATAATGGAAACAACATGCCAAAACATATGGGACACAGTGAAAGCAGTACTAAGAGGAAAATTATACCTATAAGTATCTACCTAAAAAAAGAACCTCAAATAACCTAACAATGCATCTTAAAGAACTAGAAAAGTGTAAACTGAACCCAAAATTAGGAGAAGAAATAATAAAGATCACAGCAGAAATAAATGAATTTGAAATGAAGGAAACAATATAAAAGATCAATGAAACAAAAAGCTGGGTTTTTGAAAAGATAAACAAAACTGACAAGCATTTACCCAGACTAAGGAAAAAAGAGAAAAGATCTAAATAAGTAAAACTGAGACGAAAAAGGAGACATTACAACTGATATCACAGAAATTCAAAAGATTATTAGTGGCTATATGAGCAACTATATGCCAATAAGTCAGAAAATCTAGAAGAAAAGGGCATTTCTAGACACATACAACCTACCAAGATTGAACCATGAAGAACTCCAAAACCTGAGCAGACCAGTAACAAATAACAAGATTAAAGCTGTAATAAAAAGTCTCCCAATAAAGAAAAGCCCAGGACCTGATGGTTTTACTGCTGAATTCTACTAAACATTTAAAGGACTCACACCAATCCTACTCAAACTGTTCCAAAAAACACAGGAAGAGAAAATATTTCTTAACTAATTTTAAGAGGCCAGTATTACACTGGCACCAAAACCAAAAACACATCAGAAAAAGAAAACTACAGACCACTATCTCTGATAAATACTGACGCCTCAACAAAATACTAGCAAACCAAATTCAACAATACATTAAAAAGATCATTCATCATGACCAAGCGGGATTTATCTCAGGGATGTAAGGACGTTCAACATATACAAATCAATCAGTGTAATACATCATATCAACAGGATGAAGGACAAAAACCATATGATCATTTCCAACTGATGCTAAAAAAGCAGTTGAAAAAGTTCAAATCCCTTCATGATAAAAACCCCCAAAAAACTGGGCATAGAAGGAACATCCCTCAACATAATAAAAGCCATATAAGACAGGCACACAGCTAGTATTGTGCTGAATGGGGAAAAACTGAAATCCTTTTCTCTTAGATCTGGAACACGACAAGGATGCCCACTTTCACCACTGTTATTCAACACAGGACTAGAAATCTTAGAGCAATCAGATAAGAGAAAGAAACAAAGGGTATCCAAACTGGAAAGGAAGAAGTAAAATTATCTTCTGTAGATATGATCTTATATTTGGAAAAACCTAAAGACTCCAGCAAAACCTATCAAAACTGATAAATTCAGTAATCAGTAAAGTTGAAGGATACAAAATCAACATATAAATGTCAGTAGCATTTTTATACGCCAATAGTGAACAATGTGAGAAAGAAATTTTAAGAAGTCCATATACAATAACCACAAATAAAATTAAATACCTAGGAATTAACCAAAGAAGTGAAAGATCTCTAAAAACTATGGAACACTATTGAAAGACAGTGAAGAGGAAACACAAAAAATGGAAAGATATTCCATGTTCATGGATTGAAAGAATCAATATTGTTAAAATGTCCATACAACTAAAAGTAATCTACATATTCAGTGCAATCCCTATCAAAATGCCAAAGATATTCTCCACAGAAATAGAAAAACAAAATCCTAAAATTTACATGGAATCACAAAAGACCTAGAATAGCCAAAACTATGCTGAGCAAAAATAATAAAACTGGAGGAATCACACTACTTAACTTCAAATTACACTACAGAGCCATAGTAACCAAAACAACATGGTACTGGCAAAAAAACAGACACACAGACCAGTGGAACAGAACAGAGAGTTCAGAAGCAGATCCACACATCTACAGTAAACTCATTTTTGACAAAGGTGTCAATAACACACATTGGGGAAAATACAGTCTTTTCAATAAACAGAAGAGAAAACTGGGAAAACTGGATATCCATATACAAAAGACTAAAACTTGATCCCATCTCTTACCTTACATAAAAATCAAATCACAATGAATTGAAGACTTAAATCTAAGACTTCAAACTACAAAACTACTACAATAAAACATTGGGGAAACTCTCTAGGGCACTGGTCTCGGCAAAAATTTCTCGAGTAATACTCCACAAGCACAGGTAACTGAAATAGAAATGGACAAATGGGATCACATCAAGTTAAAAAGCTTCTGCACAGTAAAGGTAACAATCAACAAAGTGAAGAAACAACCCACAGAATGGGAGAAAGTATTTACAAACTACCCATCTGATGAGGAATTACTAACTAGCATACATAAGGTGCTCAAGCAACTCTATAGGAAAAAAATCTAATACAATTTAAAAATGGGCAAAAGATTTAGACATTTCTGAAAAGAAGACATACAAATGACAAACAGGCATCTGAAAAAGTGCTCATCACCACTGATCTTCAGAGGAATGCAAATTAAAACTACAATGAGGTATCATCTCCCTCTAGTTAAAAAGGCTTACATCAAAAAGTCAAATAACAAATGCTGGTGAGGATGTGGAGGAAGGAGAACCCTGGTACACTGCTGGCGGGAATGCAGATTAGTACAATCACTATGTAGAACAGTTTGGAGGTTCCTCAAAAAACTAAAAATAGAGTTACCACATGATCCAGCAATCGCACTGTTGGGTACATACCCAAAAGAAAGGAAATCAGTGTATCGAAGAGATATCTGCACTCTCATGTTTACTGCAGCACCGTTCACAACAGCCAAGATTTGGAAGCAACCTAAGTATCCATCAACAGATGAATGGATAAAGAAAATGTGGTACATATTCAAAATGGAGTACTATTCAGCCATAAAAAAGAATGAGATCCTAACATCTGCAACAACATGGATGGAACTAGAGGTCATTTTAAGTGAAATAAGCCAGGCACAGAAAGACCAAAATCACATATTCTCACTTACTTGTGGAATCTAAAAATCAAAACAATTGAACTCATGGAGATAGAGAACAGAAAGATAGTTACCAGAGGCTGGGAAGGGTAATAGGGGTTGAAGGTGGGGGGTCCTGGGGATATTAATGGGTACCAAAAAAAAAAAAAAGAATGAATAAGACCTAGTATTTGATAGCAGAACAGAGGGACTATGGCCAATAATAATTGTGCATTTAAAAATAACTAAAAGAATGACTGACTGTTGTGGTGGCTCATAGTTGTAATCCAAGCAGTTTGGGAGGCCGAGGTGGATGGATTGCTTGAGCTCATGAGTTTCAGACCAGCCTGGGCAACATGGCAAAACCCCATCTTTACAAAAAAGAAAAAAAAAAAATTAGCCAGGCGTGGTAACATGTGCCTGTAGTCCCAGCTACTCAGGAGGCTGTGGGAGGACGGCTTGAGTCTGGGAGTCGGAGGTGCAGTGAGTGGAGATCACATAGCTGCACTCCAGCCTGGGCCATAGAGCCAGACCTTGTCCCAAATAAATAAATAAATAAAATTTAAAAAATAAAAATGACTAAAAGAATATAACTGGATTGTATGTAACACAAAGAATAAATGCTTGAGGGGATGAATACCCAATTTTCTATGATGTGATTATTACACATTGCATGCCTGTTTCAAAATATTTCATGTATCTCATAAATATATACACCTACTATGTACCCACATACATTTTTTAAAAGTCTTTTTAAAAAGGCATAAATGTGGCATTAAACAGACTGTGAAAGGGACGCTTGTTTACAGTATGAGAGCTGAAAGAAGAAGGCAGAGCATTACTGTGTTTGACTTTAATTGGGAATGTGTGTACTGGATGATGCAAATATTCTGCCACTCTGCACACATACAGGTCTGGCATCACCAAGAATGACCACAGAAGTGCCGCAAGTGTTCACACTGGGGTTATAAATACATTTTAGCCAGTAGGTGAATTTGCAAATACACAATCCACGAATAATGAGGATCAACTATATTAAAATTTATTTTATTACACAGAAAATTTCCAACAAACACAAAAGCAGAGTGAATAGTATAATGAACCTCTCTACATATACACTAAATAACACAATTATATTTTGAAGGGAAGAAATTCTAGAAAAAGTTCTAATAAAATTCAACATCTCCTACTGACAAACAGAAAACTTGGATGAGAAAATAACTACTTTTAATCTACTTTTTAAAACTCTGCCATTTATTTTCTGATGACATTTTATGTAGAACCCTAAAGTCAAAATAATTCATTTAGAACTTGAATTTCCACTCTTTCAAAAATTCTTCATTGTATGAATCCCTGAAGTACTAGAGAACCTACTAGTATTGCAAGGAGAAACAACAAGAAATGAGATACAAACATCTGAAAGAAAATGACATAATAATCATTAGTTGTAACGCCTCTCTTCCCCTCAAAAAACTGAAATGCAAACAGACTTGGAGAAAATTATTTGTTCTATTTTAATAAAAATACAAACAGGACAAGAACAAACAATATACAAAAGAAGTTCAAAATAGTTAACATATCAGGAAAAGAAGTTTAATCTAACCAATGAGTGAAACACAAATTAAAGCAACAATGGATAAACCTGAACTTTACACAAATGGGAAAAATATAAGTAAATAAATATAGCCATACTATGGAATACTATGAAACCATTAAAAAACAATGATGCAGCAGTACTACACGCACCGACATGAAAAGATGTCCAAAAGATAAAGACAAGTGCAGGTTTTAAAATAATACAGATTATTATAAAAATTTTAGTTCAAACACACATATACACTCATACTGACCCTCAACTTCCCCCAAAAAACAAATGAGGCCGGGCACGGTGCCTGAAGCCTGTAATCCCAGCACTTTGGGAGGTAGGCAGATCACCTGAGGTCAGGAGTTTGAGACCACCCTGGCCAACATGGTGAGACCCTCATCTCTACTAAAACTACAAAAATCAGCTGGGCATGGTGGCGCCTGCCTGTAGTACTAGCTAATTGGGAGCTGAGGCATGAGAATCTCTGGACACCAGGAGGCGGAGGTTGCAGAGATCACACCACTGCACTGCAGCCTGGGTGACAGAACAAGACCCTGACTCAAAAAAAACACAAAAAAACAAAAAAAAACCCCCATCTCTACTAGAAATATAAAAATTAGCTGGATGTGGTGGCAGGTGCCTGTAATCCCAGCTACTTGGGAGGCTGAGGCACGAGAATCACTTCAACCCAGGAGGTGGAGGTTCCAATGAGCTGAGATCGCCTCACTGCACTCTAGCCTGAGTGACAGGGCGAGACTCCACCTCAAACAAACAAACCAAAAACCCCCCACAAATCTGCAAAGAAGGATTACAGTCAGTTTTCCACTTTATACCTGATTTAATTCTATAATGCTTGAGTATTTTACAAAAAATGATTACTTTTATAATCTAGAACAAATTTTTCTATTTTGCAAATTAAAAATATTGTAAATGATCATGTAGAGCTACATAAAATACTGATATAGCATATGAACTCATTTTTGTAAAAGAAAAAGTATCAATTTTTGTTTAAAGCAATTTCTATCATTTCAAACTTTCGCAGTGTTTTTATTCCCTTGGGAGAACAAGTGAATTACAGTTTCTGCTTTATTCTTTAGTTTTTGTGCTGTTTGAGTTTTAAAATAGTGCATTAGTTTTCAGTTAAAAGGAAAAAGGTTATTTCCATTTAGCTCCTCCAAAATTCCCCAATACCCATAAATAATTTATTTTTTTTGAGACAGAATAACAGTTAATACACAAATAAAAAGTGCTATGAAATTCCTAAATTAAAAACTCTTAAGAAAGTTTTAAACCTTTCAGTCTCTTCATAACATTGACACTCATAAACTCTCCCTATCCGCCCACCATCATTAGCTCGTATCATCAATAAAGTCCTTACACCTTGCAATTTGTTTCGGGTTTTAAGGCAGGAGGCACTATCAATTAAGAGACTGAAATAATTTGTCACAAATGGAAAAAAAAAAAAACAAACCACTAGAAGATGGTATAGGAACAACATTCTCAAATCTGAAAATCTGCAATGTTTCAAAATCCAAAACCTTTTTGAATGCTGACATGACCCTCAAAAAAAAAAAATGTTTATTGGAGCATTTTAGATTTCAGATTTGGGATGCTCAGCCAGTAATGCAGATATTCCAAAAAAAACAAAAAAAAAAAAATCAAAAATCCAAAACACTTCCAGTCCGAAGTATTCTGGATAAGGGATACTCAACCTGTATATTTTTTCACTTCTGTGATGTTTCCTACTTACGTGCTGATCTCAATTAGAGCAAGCTACTGGACAGCAAGAATAAGACCCAGAAGACAATGCTCTATTATTTGTGTATAAAACATCTATTTTATTCATCTATTATTCGGTAGGTTTCTTATTATGTGTTGTGTACCAAACAAAGCAAGAAAATAAGCAGTAGCACCTTCTAAGAGCTGACAACAGGAAATAAGACACATAAAAAACTACAATGGAAGGCAAGTAACTGTCATGCTCATTAACATGACTCAATTATTGAAGGCTTACACTGCACCAAGCATAGAGCTAAATACTTTATAAAACATTACTACATAACATCTTATAAGCCAGGTATTAATATATACTTGTTTTAAGAGAAGACACTGAGGATTGGAAAGGTTATGCAATTTGCCTGAACAGATTGTAAGCACAAATCCAGGATTCAAACACAGATCTGTCTCACTGAAAAGGTCTTATTCATAACCACTGGGAAGTATCACTCACTCACGTGTTTTAAGTGCTGAGAAGAAAGAGACATGGTAGTCATAAAATAAAGGGATGGGTATGAAGGGAAATAGTCTTGGTTCAGGCTTACTTGTAGCATGCATTCTATCTTTTAATTTGTTAAATTACTATGTTTAGGAAACAAAGTGCCCAATTTGGACAGAACAAAGGCTCCCAGTATAACGGGAGAGAGATGAGTAAATGAAGGATTATAATACAATGTGACTATTGGCAGAATAAGTGGCCCAACCTTTCAGGAAGGCAAATCAACATTATCTGAAAATTTAGAACTCCACCAGTACTCTTCTCAAAGTCTATCAGTATTGATCAGGGGAGGATATTGAAAGAATAGACAAACTCTTAACAGTGGTGGCCCTAAGAGTGAAATATATGTATAAAGTGCTGGAATTTTAAAAATAATGGGCATGTATTAATTCTACAATAAAAAATATTATAAAACACAATTAAGAAATGCTCTATTGGCTGGGCGTGGTGACTCATGCCTGTAATCCCAGCACTTTGGGAGGCCAAGGTGGGAGGATCTCCAGAGGTTGGGAGTTCAAGATCAGCCTGGCCAGCATGGTGAAACCCTGTCTCTACTAAAAATACAAAGATTGGCCAGCATGGTGCCGCATGCCTGTAATCCCAGCTACTTGGGAGGCTGAGACAGGAGAATCACTCAAACCCTGGAGGCGGAGGTTGCAGTGAGCTGACACTGTACCACGGCACTCTAGCCTGGGTGACAGAGCAAGACTCCGTCTCAAAAAAAAAAAAAAAGAAAAAAGAAAAGAAATGCTATAATCATGAGACATATTAAATACTATAGAGGCAAAGTAGAATTTTTAAACAGATGGGCATGTTTTAAACCTACAATAAAAAATATTATAAAACACAATAAAAAATGCTGTGTCATGGGACATATTAAATACTATAGAAGCAAAGAACTCTGCTAAAGAGACGGAGGTGTCTTAGAAAGCTTCTAGCTTCTGTTTATATTCCACCAATTACTATGAGACTTCGGGTAAGTAGCTTCATTTTGAACCTGTTTCCTCATTTATAAAGTGGAACAGGAATGTTTGTTCTGCCTACTTCACAACTTGTAGGGAAGATCAAATGTGAAAAAGTATGAAAAGTATAAAGTTATAAACTAATGTGTCAATTGATATTTCTAGACAATTCTGAACACTATAGTAGGCCAATTTTCTATAAGAAACAGAGGTCTGTCTAAATGATCCTAATGTTCTTCTCTGCTGTTGAGGCTAAATTTTTAGCACTGTCTGAAAGAACTTTCCATGATGAGAATATTCTGTATTTGTGCTGTCTGTCCAAAATGGGAGCCGTTAGCCACATGTGGTCATTAAGCTCTTGAAATACAGCTAGTGTGATGGAATTATTGAATTTAAATGTAAATAGCCGCACGTGATCAGTGGTTACTGTATTGAATTGCCCAGTCTTATCGTTCACTCACTTCTCTCCTCATCTAATTACAAATATAAAAATATTAACAAGTGGGAAGTTTCTCAAAAACACTCTTCACTTAAATAATTAAAACTTTACTTTTATTTTTTTCCATTTTTTTTTAGTACTCCTTCTCCAGCTGAAAATAATTAAACTTTAGAGCGATGCTAGAAAAGTAGCTTGAAGTCTTAGATTTCATTAGTCTTTAGGGTCAAATTATTTGTAAGGATGTCTTACAGGAATCTAAAATTGATTAACCATGGGTTAATACTTCACAGGGACCTTTAAGAAAGAAAACAGTTACATGTTTTTGTCTTGTTTTTAAAGATTTACTTTGGTCTGTCAGGAATATGTGAGACAAAAAATTCAGAGTCCTTACCGAAAGAGCTTTAATAATTAAATCAATCCTACCTTTAGCTCTGCTTGTATGAACTCTTGCACGGACCCAAACAACTTCATCAGCTTTTTGTATTGTCAAGTCTCTAACCCGAACCAAAACTCGATCTGCAATAACAGTAAACAATTTTTATATAGTAAAATAATTTTTAAATTCAGAATTTACAAAGAGATCATAATTATTTCTGACAGCTAACATAAGTACTTGGAACCATCTTGAATAATTCTCAATCTTTGACAACGCTGTCTTCTCTATCAAGTTCCATATGCAATTTGCCTCAAGTTTTGTGAACTGTGCTTTCTAAACTTATTTCTAAAATCCGTCTAATTCTCTACCATCTTCACTGCCGCCATACTAAACCAAGCTATTATCTCCTGCATAAACTATAGCAATAGCTTCCTAACTGCAATCCCTGCGTCCCCTTCTAATTCAGTCTCCTTCGAAGTCAGTTTCAAAATGCAAATCTGAACACTTCAATGACTTATAAGCCCAAACACATCCTATCTTGCCTAGGACATGGAACTTTTGCCTGCCTGCCACAGTACCTAAGTCAGCTAGTCTCTGCCAAGTCTGGACAGTTTCAGTATCCTATTTCCCAGGACACAGTGACTCTAACTGAGCTAATCAAAGTCTTTCTCTGGGACTAAATATACCGATGCTGGGAATGAAGCTCTCTTTCCTGGGATTGCTGCGCTAAGATGGTACAGGCCCAGGGTTGCAGCTTTCACCTTTCCTGCTACGTATGCAGGATTTGAGAAGGAGACCAATATCCTAAAGGGAACAGAGTCAAAAGGTGGAGACAGAAAGGCCTGCAGATGCTTCCTGAGCCCCAAGATCCAATCATGCTTGATGTCATCTCATACATTTTCCTATCGAGCCTTTTGGCTGTAAGGAGCCCCAACTACTATGCTCCTAATACTAAACAAAATACTACATTCATCTAGAGTTCCTAAACAGGAAAAAAGCTACAAAATAACTATTATGTAAAGATGTGTACACAATGCAACATTCAACAATCATTTTTGCTACTCTTCTAAATGCAATCATTTGATTAGAGAAAAACATTTAAGTATTAGTTAAATTAAACATAGCAATAGACATGACATTACAATATCAAGAATACCTTTTGAGACATAAAATGAAGTCATAGTATAAATACTGTGTGTCTTACCAAATTTGTCTAAATGTATTTATAATTTGCCTATTGAAGAAAAGATGCAGCTGCAGAGAGAATCTGATTTACAGGAGAATAAATAACATGGTTCTCATAGCCAAAAGCAAAGAGAATGAAAGAGGAATTTTAAAGCCACTGGTATCATAAGAGGATTTCTGCAAAACACTGCCAATAGACTTGATGAGTTAAGCCAACTTTCAAGTCTGCTGTGTAAACTCAGGCAAAAGAAAGTGTGAAAGAGAAAAGACAGACACATCAGCAGAAGATTTTTAAAAGGCAGATTTGAAAATGCCAAGACTGAAAACGCAATGGCTAACTAAGCAATCACAACTCAAAATCAAACAAAAGAGAAAAGCATAAATCTAAGAGATATGTGATAATTAGGAAAACTGTAATAGCACTTTGGAAAAGAAAAAGGGTAATGGCTCTTCTTTCTTGTGGCATGGCAATTAATTAGTATAGGGGTTCTCAACCTTTAATACATCGAACATGCCTGAAGCCCATGCCATACTCACACCAGTGATTGGCTAACAGGCAACAAGCAATGGTAGCAGGATTTCAGTTCGAAAACTGCACTTTCAAGAGCCATGGGCATCAGAGTGATTAATGTGGAGAAATGGAAGCAGATGAGAAAGGAAACTACCTTGAGCAAAGTATTGGGATTTTTGCAGAGGTAAAACCAAAGGTAGAATTTTATTGTTATATTACTATAACCATATTACATACATAGGTTATCTTTCTCTCTGGTTGGGGGGAATTGGTAAGTGGAAGAACACAACAGTGTGGATTTGCAAGCAAAAGAGGAACAGCAATTAGTTAATGGCTGCTTTGGGCCTATGTTAAAGACTGAAACTCCAGTGAGGTTCTTTGTGCTATAGCTCAAGGAAGTACAGTTGAGAAAGACACCTAACCTGAAAACAAAGTCTCAAGTGTCTCCTCCGGTTTGCCCTGGCAGAGGAATGTCATCCCCTACACTCTACTGCTCATAGTCTATTTTATGTAGTTTGAGCATTCCTAACCCAAAAACCTGAAACGCTCCCAAATCCAAAACTTTCTGAGTGCTGACATGATGTTCAAAGGAGATGCTCATTGGAGGATTTTGGATTTTCAGAGTAGGGATGCTCAAGTGGTAAATACAATGCAAATATTCCAAAATTCAAAAAAAAATTAAGTACAAAACACTTTTGTGGTCTCAAGCATTTTGGCTAAGGGATACTCAACTTGTACTCAACTGTTTTATTTCATCTTTATGTTTTGGAAATGATTTTAAGCAATTTTGGGGTTTTTTTGTTTTTGTTTTGAGACAGGGTCTCACTCTGTTGCCCAGGCTGGAGTCCAGTGGTGTGATCGTGGCTCACCACAGCCTTGACCTCACAGGCTCAAGTGAGGCTCAGCCTCCTGAGCAGCTGGAATAAAAGGTGTGTGCCACCATGCCTAGCTAATTTTTAAATTTTCTGTAAAGACGGGGTCTCACTATGTTTCCCAGTCTAGTTTCAAATTCCTGGGCTCAAGTGATCCTCCCAACTCAGTCTCTGAATTCTGGTCGTTTATTGTATTCTTTCCCAACAAGGTTGGGAAGGAAAAGTGATTTTGTGATCATGTGGTAAATCAAATGTAACAATAAAATTAACCTAGAGGTGTTTTATTTCCAAAGCATAATATTCATAGGCAGCCCTCTAAATTGGAAGCAGTGCTTCCAGTGGGCAAGAATGTAAAGGTCTACAATTACTGCACCAAAGAGTGAGAGACGTAATTTGAAGTGTCTACCAAAAGAAAAAAGACAGCCAAATACTTGAGTAAGATAAATCTGCTGAAATTACATATATAATATAGAAGTAAAAGAAAGGCAAACATTTATAAATAAAAAATCTACAGGTCTGAGAGAAACAAGAATCAGGTCAATTTCAAAGAAATATAAGGCCAGGCGCGGTGGCTCACACATGTAATTCTAGCACTTTGGGAGGCTGAGATGGGTGGACTGCCTGAGCTCAGGAGTTCCAGATCAGCCTGGGCAACATAGTGAAACCTCATTTCTACTAAAATACAAAAAATAAGCCAGGCGTGGTGGCATGTGCCTGTAGTCCCAGCTTCTCAGTAGGCTGCGGCAGAAGAATCGCAGGAACTTGGGAGGCGGAGGTTGAAGTGAGCCGAGATCATGCCACTGCACTCCATCCTGGGAGACAGAGCCAGCCTCTGTCTCCAAAACAAAACAAAACAAAAAAGAAAAATAAAGATGCCAACATACACTAACAAAAAAGAGCAGTTATGAGAAAAGATAGAGTGGGGTCTAAGAATAATTAATTTCATTCCCAGACACTAAAGCTAAGAGTAAACAAAATGGAGTGGGGGTGGAGGCTTTAAAACTCCAATCGTAGTACTGCCATAAGAGCCAGAGAAGATGTAAGATGGAAGGACCCATGGACTCTAGGGTCAGATGGCCTTTGATTCTAATCCCAGGTCCGGCAGATTATGTTTAAGTCAAGTTTCTTATCTTTCAACTTTGGTTCCTTAGTTTTCAAGGATGCTGTAGAGAATAAGTGAAAATACAAATGTTTGGGAAGAGTCAAGCAAAATAGGAATAAATAATAGCTGAAAACAGAGAAGTAAAGTTGTGGGGGTTAGGGGAAGTAATATTAAAGCATGCAAAAAGGATACATGTGATGAACGCAGTTATTATTGGCCACTCTCCTATCTCCTAGACAATGGCTGAATCTTACCTAATCATTTAGGAATATTTAAAAAATATAATCTACCATTTAAAACATACCATTTAACCTACGACACTTAATAACATTTTTTTTCCTTTTCTAGAGTTGGAACCCTAAACTGACAATGTTTACACAGGGTTGACATCTACTTGGATTATTAATGGCATTTAAGCTTTTCAGAATTATACCTTCAGATTTATGCCAACCTTACTTAAAACTTCATGAAGAGCTTTCCCGGAATTAGACAGCAAAAAGCTTTATTTATTGTCACATAGCTACTAACCTGGTTTTTCTTGTGATTGTATCATTGAAGATATTCCATATCTCTCTTTAGCATAATCCTACAAAAAATTTTTGCATCATGACTTTTTATGTAAACACTAAGAGCACAGTAAACACACCAATGCAAATAATAGAATATAACAATGAATTTAACTTTCAGGATGATTCTATTAATTCAGAAAGTCAGTAGTTTTATAATGTGGAAATCTGTCATTTGTTTACATATGTACTCTATAGAAAACAGAAAAGTACTTAGTTTCTGGTTAGTTTTGAAGATCACCACTCCTAGATGGATTTATCATACTTAATAACATTGTAAGATAAAATTTACACATATGTACAACACATCTTAACTACCTTCTTCGAAAAGACGAAACTACTTCAAAGCAGGGACATAAATTTCCTGTGAAGGGAGTAGGATGAAGTACCACAGTTTTATTAACTTCCTATTACAGGAAGAAATGTTCAAAGAGAACCAACGTTTTGGGTAAGCTTTCTGAGCACCAGATGTCCACAGTTTTTAGAAACTGGAGATGCTGGGTATAAGCTAACTACAACTTTTCCTTTTGTAAAACATCATCAAAAAATTCACCAGTTTCCTGTTTCTAAAAACCAGCTTCAGGATACCAGGTTACAGGGGTTTGACACTGACAATATATCAAATTTCTTGTTACAGATTAGAGTTAGGAACAGGAAACAGGAGACCTAGGGTCCAATCTGTTAACAAAATATACTTATTAAATAGATAAGTGGCCTTTATGTCAATCTTACTTTACCTCTAAAATGATCTAAGATTCTTCTAGCTATAAAATGGCATAACTCTGCCACAATGTCTACCTTGTATCTAGACCTATACTATCTGTAAGGGTACACTGATAGTTCATGTAATTAACCAGATTAAGAATACACAAAAATAATTGTCCTAGATTTTTACAAGGTAACTTAATATCTGTATGAAACAATTAAGTTTCTGTCACTTTACAGCTACCTGTTGGAATCCTCTCCTTTAGATCAGGAGGATGCTGGATTTTGTGTTTACACCAAAATAAAACCAGACATGTTTAAGGTGCTTTCTGAACAATTTAAAGAAAAAGATAACCCTGGAAAGAGGAGAGAGATACAGTCACACAATGAAGCCTGAGGGCAACATAAGATTAAACTGTTAGAAGACATAAAAGTTGCATTCATTCTAAGGAGTACTATTAATATTTCAGTGACTCTTCCTCATGTAGTATTCTAAGATGACCTATTTCTCATGTTGCTTACCACAAATTCAGAACTCCTTATAGAAAAATTACGGAGCCAGGCGGAAATTAAGGCTTAACAGTACTACAACACACATAACTTGTAGGATGGTTTCAAACTTTGATTTCTGAAAAGCACCGAAGGATCACTGGGTGTTATGAATTATCCACGTGATTTGGGGTCACTTCACCTCAAACGCATTCTCAGTAACTCCTGTTACTTACCTTACCGGGTCACTGAGAGGGAGAAAGTAAATAAAAATGACATGTGCTCTTTAAAGCTGTCACATGGGAAATGGTCATTAAACATATTGGCAGATGGTTTTGCTAAGTACTGTCATTACTTGCTAAAGCATCAGGAACACGAGGGCTGAGTACATATCGATTACTAGTGCTTATTAAAATTTTCCGACGGATTGTGCATTACGTGCAGGACGTGCCTAACCCAGAGAGGCTCAAGTGTGACGCCGCGCTCCTACTTCCGGGGCGGCTGGTTCTTCCCGTCCTCCCCACCCGGGGGACACGCTTCTAGTAGGCCAAACTCCCAGGTGACCCCGCGAGAAACGCGGTCCGGAGAGGGTCTGGTCCCTCTGCTGGGGTAAGGGCTCTAGGCGCCCGGACCCCATGCTCGCAGCCTGAGGAGAACGTGCTGATAAGGACCCCGAGGGCCCCGCTCCCCCTCCTCCCTCCCTCGGCGCGGTCCGGCCCAGGGGTCTGTCCTCCCAGGCCCAGGGAAAGGAGGAAACCCACTTCCGCCGCGTCCATGATCTCCCGCGGCTTCTCCTGACTCTTGCGGCTGGCGCTGGCGCTGGGCATCGGGACACAGAACTGGGCAGTGGACACCACCCTCCCTCGTAGGCTTCCGTACGGCAGGCCAAAGTGGCTTCTCCCTCCCTCCCAGTCTCCGCCCTCCCGACCCTCGGGTCTCAGCACAAGCGCCTGGACTCCGCGTGGAGGGGCGGCTCCGGAAAGATCGCGAGAGCTGCGGCTATCTCGAGATCCCGAAGCGCCGGCGGTCGCGCGCGGGGTCTCCTCCCACTCTTGCCCCGCCCCTCCAGGAGTTTTCCTGGAGTTGGAGGGAATTCCCGGTAGTTTTCGCTGGATTGGCTCTGGGGGCGGGGTCTGGGGTTACCAGGTGGCTGGCTGTAGGCCCGGGCGAATGCCAGCTCTCTTCAGTTTCGTCCCAACTGCGACTTCTGCCCATTCTCCTAACAGCCCGTTAAACTTTGCTCGGCTGTAACCGCAGACTGGTCACTAAAATACCCACATAAGCGCGGGCCTCGGTTTCTCCTCTCTTGGACTTTCCCGCCTTCTCTCTTCCCCGGGGCGACGTAGCTGCTTGGGGTTGGAGGAGACCTCTTCGCAATCCGTTGCACTGCGTGTTGGGACAAAGGAGTGCAGTTGGCTTGCCAAGGCAGCATGGGGGTACCAGTCCCTGTATAAGTGAGGTGTAAATACAGTGACAACGACAAGAAACCACACAATTGCACTGATTGCCTGGATCTGTTGCAGTGTTAGGGACAGTGCATAGTGTTGGTTGCCCAATGGGTGAATATCCCCAAGTTAGGCTTTTTAAAAAAACTATCATTCGTGAGTTTTGAATCGAAATTGAAAATAATTTGGAGATTTGGTTTAATACTGTTTCCCCTGCCAGATTTTGCACTCCGTCGTTTCAACTGACTTTGTAGTGTCTTCTTCTGGCACAAAGTGTTAAGGGGTGCACGTAGATTCCAGCGCAAGTGAAAAGTCTCTGGAGGCTCCCTCATGCAGTAGTGAGAAGACAGCCATGCTCCCTGCCCGCCTGTAGCTTACCGTCTAATTGCAGGTGATATGAAATTTTATTCCCTATTTAATTGATCAAAGATTATTTACAAACATCTACTTTGTGTCAGGCATTTTAGCAGGTGCTGGCAATAAAAAGATAAGTCCTAATTCCTGTTCTTAATATTACACAGGTACCTAAGCTGATAGATGTGCCATCTTGATAGATGCTTCAATGATTACAGAGTCAGGAAGAGTTTAGCTATTAAAGTGCCTGCCTGGAAGTGATACATTTCACATTCTGCTCCTAGTTTATTGACCAAAACAAGTTACATAGTCATTCCTGAGTTCATGGGGGCAGGAGAATTTACTCATTCCTTGGGGAGCAACACTGAATATTCATGATCAATATCACATTCCGTTAAAAAAGGCATTCTATTATATTCATGGGATTCGAATACAGAAGGGGGTCTGTGAAGTTGCTTCATCTTGGAATTTTTTTTTAAAGCTTGGGTTGCTTCAATCAGGTATAGTCCTAATGTATGGACTGGTTATCAGAAATCTGGATACAAATCCCATCTGTTTTCCCTTCACTAGGGTAGTGATCTTACCTTTTCATCTGTCCATGAGGCCTGTCCATGTACTTCTTTCTTTCTTTGGCCTCGTTGCCTTGATAAGAGTATTCTCATTTAGTCCTGGAGTAAGACTGTAAATATACTTGTTTCTGGCCCCCTTTCCTGATAGTGATAGAAAAGAAGCATTTGCCAGATCAATGGCCACATGTCACGTGCCTGAGGTCTTAAGAATCTGCTGTAGTAAAGACACCACAGCTGCAACTGAGGCTATGACTTGGTTGAACTTGCAGTAGTCTACTGTCAATTTCCTGAATTTGTCTGGATTTTGCTGGAGCCACACCGGTGGCAATAGAAATGTGATGGAGATTACCAACCATCAGGTCTTTAAGGGTTGCACTGATCTGCAGTATTTCTCTTGGGGACGTGTTATTATGATTTACTATCCTAGTTGGGGGCTGGGAAAGTGACTTAGAGATTTTCTCTTAGCTTTATCCAGTATGGTAGCCTATTCCACAGACCAAGGAATAGGGGAACAGCTCGGCCGTGGTGCTCTGGCTGCTTTGCAGGATCCACATAAGCCATGTAGGCGAGGGCTTGAACCGCAGCTAACCTGAATCTTAGAAAAACACCTTGTGATGCTGCTGGAATATGAGAGGGTGGAAGGCCGTCTCCTACTCACTTCCCTGTCTGCCTGAGAGCCTGTCATGGGATGGTTTCTTATTACCTCCTAGATTCTGATGAGATGTGGGACTTCTTGCCCCCTTCCCTCAAGGGAAATGCAGAATACAAAAATGTGTATAATATCTTACTGCTTAACTGGAGTCTAGAAGTGGCTCTTCAGCAACAGAGTGTCCCACTACTCATGTTGCAGTCATTTGGTGATTTTTGTTTCAGTGATGTCCTTAACGGGACAAGAATCACAGAGAGCTGGCACCTTTGGCTTATTCTTCTTTCTCTTTTTTTAAAAATTAATTAATTAATTAATTTTTTTTGAGACAGAGTCTCCCTTTGTCTCCCAGGCTGGTGTGAAGTGGCATGATCTTGGCTCACTGCAACCTCTACCTCCCGAGTTCAAGTGATTCTCCTGCCTCAGCCTCCCGAGTAGCTGGGATTACAGGTGCCTTCTACCATGCCTGGCTAATTTTTGTATTTTTAGTAGACATGGTTTCGCCATGTTGGCCTGGGTGGTCTCAAACTCCTGACCTCAGGTGATCCATCTGCCTCAGTTTCTCAAAGTGCTAGGATTACAGTCGTGAACCAATGCACCTGGCCTTTTTTTTTTTTTTTTTTTTTGAATCAGGGTCCCTCTCCATTGCCCAGGTTGCAGTGCAGCGGTGGGAACAAGGCTCATTGCAGCCCCAACCTCCCGGGCTCAAGGGGTCCTCCCACCTCAGCCTTTGGAGTAGCTGAGACTACAGGTGTGCACCACCATGCTCAGCTAATTTTTGTATTTTTTGTAGAGATGGGGATTCACCATGTTGTCAAGGCTGTAGGCTTATTCTTGTTTTCACTGTCTATGTAAATAATAAACGATCTAAATCTAAAAGCAGCTTGTTAACAGCTTTACTGATGGAATCATTCAGGTGTTGATCTTTCCTTGCTTGTCCTGTGTGCTCCTGTCTTGACAGCAGTCAGCGTGGGACTCTGCCAATTTCCAATATAATATCCATCCTAAACTATACATTTAGGGAGCAGGAAAATGACTTTTGGGTAGGTTCATGGACCCATGGACCCATTTCATTGTAGGTGTTGCTGTTAAGAGGGTTGAAGCGCCGTGGTTCTTCTATTTCTTTATTTTTTTTGAGACTGGTTTATGAGACTAGGTAATTTTTTTGTTTTTTTGTTTTTTAGTAGAGATGGGGTTTCCCCATGTTGCCCAGGCTGATCTCGAACTCTGGGCCTCAAGCGATCCATCGCCTAGGCTTCTCAAAATGCTGGGATTACAGGTGTGAGCCATAGTGCCCGGCCACCACTGTGATTCTTGGTCCTTTGTATGTGGTTCTTTTCCCCCTGGAAAAGAAAGAAGCTCACAGGACATCTGCTAAGTAGACTACATGGGTCCTTCTTTGTTCCTAATGCTCAGGAATTTCATAATATTTATCAGCCTGTGGGTTTAAATTCATCATTGTGCTGGACATTGGGCCATTCCATCTGGAAGCTCATTAGTTCGAGGGCATTTTCTTGAAAAATGTCTTTGATGATTCTCTACCTTCCATTTCTTCTCTTCTCTGTTTCCTGAATTCTTATTAAGTGTTGGACTTTCTGAGCTGGTCTAATTTCCTTATCATTTCTCTCAAATTTTCCATCTTACTGCATTTTGATAGGCTTGTGGCAGATTTTTTCCAACTTTATCATATAGTCTTTCAATTGCGGTTTTCTCATTATTGCCATCATTTAATAACTTCCTAAAGCACTCTTTTTGTTCTTCAAATGGTCCTGTAATAGAATCCTGATCTTTTAAAATGCATATAATATCTTCTCATCTTACTGAGCATATTAATAAAGTGATTTTTGGGGGGAATTTTTAAAAGTGTTCTCTCTACATAACCCCTTTCTTACAAGTTGCTTTTCTATTTGTTTATTTTTGGCCTCTGTCTTTCATGTTAGAGACCTACCTCAGGTGTTCGGTGAATCCTTGATTGTCTGCTTATGTTAAAAGTGGAGACTAGGCTGGGCGCGGTGGCTCATGCCTGTAATCCCAGCATTTTGGGAGGCCAAGGCAGGCGGATCACGAGGTCAGGAGACAGAGACCATCCTGGTTAACACGGTGAAACCCCATCTTTACTAAAAATACAAAAAATTAGCCAGGAGTGGTGGCGGGCACCTGTAGTCCTAGCTACTCTTGGGAGGCCGAGGCAGGAGAATGGCGTGAACCCGGGAGGCGGAGCTTGCAGTGAGCCGAGATGGCACCACTGTACTCTAGCCTGGGCGACAGAGCGAGACTCCGTCTCCAAAAGAAAAAAAAAAGAAAAGAAAAAAAAAAGTGGAGACTAAGAAGCGGACTAGAAGCTCTGAGCTCTTCCATGTGGTTTGTCCTTTGTGGGTTTTACTGTGTGATGCTCTGGTTGGGCCATTTGATGGGTGTCAGTATCTTTAGATCTTTCCTTTTGGCCGGTCAGATTGTTCAGGGAAAAAAACTCTTCTGATCTGCTGCATGAAGAATAAAGGTCTGACCGCTAGTGTTCTGGGACTATCTGGCATCCCACATGTATTTGGTCACTGAATTCCCCTAGTTGGGGATAGCACCCAGTTCCTGAAGTCAAAGATCCACCTTTTACCTTCTCTAGAGAATGCATCATGTCAGGGTAGGAGAGGACTCTTGCCAAAAGAGTGGAGTATGGAGGGCTGCAGGGATCAGACTTCTCATGTAGCTTTCCTCAGATTGTTATTATCATTCCCACGCCCCATCTCCGTTTCCAGAGGTATTTGGTGCTGCTTGTCTTGAGTCTTTTGTGATTTCTGTGGTATCAGTGAGGTCACTTCTCAGCTTTCTTGACTGCTCCCTTAGGATTCAGCTTTTCATATCTGCTAAGTAGGTTACCACTGGCCCACCTGCTGCTTTCTGGCTTCCTGCATTTTTGGGGGGTATTGTCTCCTCTCCTGTTCTCCCATCCTCTTGATTATAGTTTTTGTGGCATTAGGGGCAGGAGCAAGATTAGATCTGGGGCAGGAGCAAGATTAGATCTGCTATCTTAGTGCAGAAGTCACTTTTCTTGTTTTATAATCTCAATGTATACAGAGTTTCTGGCTGATGACTATAGTTACCAAAATTTAGACCAATGCTCATACTTTTTTCTTTTTTTTTTTTTTTTGAGACAGAGTCTTACTCTGTTGCCCAGCTGGAGTAGAGTGCAGTGGCATGATCTTGGCTCACTGCAGCCTCCGTCTCCTGGGTTCAAGAGATTCTCCTGCCTCAGCCTCCCAAGTAGCTGGGATTATAGGCGAGCGCCAGTACGCCCGGCTAAGTTTTGTATTTTTAGTAGAGATAGGGTCTCACCATGTTGGCCAGGCTGTTCTTGAACTCCTGACCTCAAATGATCCGCCTGCCTCAGCCACCCAGAGTGCTGGGATTACAGGTGTGAGCCACCACACCTGGTCCCAATGCTCATACATTCTTTCGGCAAGTATTTATTGAGAGTGAACTATGTGTCAGGCATTAGTCTAGACATTTGGGATACATCAGAGAATAAAGTGGATAAAGGTCCCTGTTCCTGTGGATCTTATGTTTTAGCAGATGGAGGCAGATAATAAATAACAAGATAAGTAACATAATAAGTAAATTATATGACATATGAGAAAATGAAAAAAAATCGAGCAAGTTAAGAGAAACAGGAGTTCTGGGGAGGTGAGGTTGCAGTTTTAAATATGGTGGTCAGGGTAGGCTTCATTGAGAAAGTGACATTTGAAGATTTGAAGGCACTGAGAGATGTGCCTGCGTGCATATTTGGGGGAAGAGCTTTCCAGGCAAGAAGACAACCAGTGTAAAGGCTTTAAGATGGGAGGAGCAGGAGACCAATGTTCTCTACCTAGGGTAACATCTTTAAGGCCTCTGAAGCGTGTAGGATTCTTTCTCTATCCTGAATGACTCTAGTTGGCCAGGCTTTTTAAAAAATTGTGACAAAACACATAAAAATTATCTAACCTTTTTAAAGTATACAGTTCAGTAACGTTACCTATATTCACATTGTTGTGTAATAAATCTCTAGAAATTGTTCATCTTGCAAAACTGAAATCCTGCACCTATGGAGTAACAGTTTGGCATTTCCCCTCCCCCAAGTCCTGGGCAACCAAGATTCCACTTTCTCTTTTCATGATTTTGACTATTTTAGATATCTCAGATAAGTGGAATCACATAGTATTTGTCCTGTTGTATATTGCCAAGCTTGTTGAGTTCTTGTATTGCAAATGCATTCTGGCTCCAGCCTTGCTGTCATGTTGAATTTAGCTATTACTTCTCTTGTGCCTGCATGTAATTCAAATCTTAACACCCCTATTTACCAGCTGAATCAGGTGGGATGCCTTTGGCTGCGAATAAGAGAAACCCTGACTGAGACTGTTTCAAACAGTAATGTATTGCTCATCCAGTAGGAAGTTGGGGAAAAAGGAGAGTCCAGGTTTGGTTGATCCATGCATTCAGCAATGTTATCAAGGACCAAGCAGTTCTTTCCTTCTCTCAGCTCTGGAGGCTTCACCCTCAGGTTGGTAGCAAGACAGCTGCAGCAAGTTCAGGCATCACATTTAGTCTTGACAACATCAGGGAAGGAGACAGATCTTGTACTTTCCCGTGCCTCTCTCTTAAACATAGAAACTGTTCCTTAAAATTTCTGCATCCAGCTTTCCTTAATACCTGATTGGCCAGAAGTGGCCAAACACATGTGAGTGTTCAAACTAATTACTGGTAAGGGAAATGGGATCAGTAGGCAATCAGGCCTACCTCAGGATTTTGGGGGTGAGTTGGGAGTGTTGCCTCCACTGAAGCACATGTGTACCTGGGAGAGGGGTGGACATCTAAATAAAACCAGATTCTGTTAGGAAGGAGGACGGATAAGAATGGATGCTGAGTGGATAGCCAGCCGTGTCCACTACATTAGCTGTGTGATTTGAAGAGAGTCATTTGACATCTTGGATCCTCACTTTTGTCAAGAAAATAAGAGTCATGGTGTTTTCTCATGTAAGCATTAAAAGACATAATAATTGAAAGAGAAAACAGTCCACGGCACCTACTTTTGCTGATTTCAGTGGTTCTCAAATTGTGGTCTCTGGACCAGCATGTCAACATCAGCATCACCTGGTGTTATGGGCTAAAGGTGTAGTCCCACCTCCACCTCCCCAATTCATGCGTTGGAACCCCCCAATATCTCAGAAAGTGACTGTGTTTGGAGATAGGATCTTAAAAGAGGTAATTAAATTAGAAAGAAGTAACTGGGGTCAGCCCTAATCCAATATGAATGGTGTCCGTAGAAGAGGGAAATAGGACGCAGATACACACAGACAAGAGGGAAGGTTATGTGAAGACACAGGGAGAAGAGGGCCATTTACAAGCCAATAATAGAGGCCTGGGAAAAAAAATCAGCCCTGCCAACATCTTGATCTCAAACTTTTAGCCTCTGGAACTGTGAGAAAATAAATTCTGTTAAATAACACCCAGTGTATGATACTTTGTTACGGCAGTCCGAGCAAACGGATACACCTGGGAACTTGTTAGAAATGTAAAGTCTCTGGCCCCATCCCAGACCTACTGAATCAGAAACACTCAGGGTGAAGCCCAGCAAACTGTTTTAAAAGCCCAATAGGTGATTGTTATGGGCAGGGCTGGCCTAGTTGTTAAGGATATAGGAACCTGCCTAGCCTGGGTTCACATCCTGACTCTACCACTTCCTAGCTATGTGATTGGTCGGTAGTTTTAAAAACTTTTCTGTGTTTCAACTTCGTTGTCTGTAAAATGAGGATAATTCTAGTCCCTACCTCTTAGGTTGCTATTGTGATAAATAGGTCCCTCTAAATATGATTTAGAACAGTACCTGATGCGTAGTGAATGCCCAACAAGTGTGAGCTACTGTTGAGATACGTAACACGTAACTGTTGAATCTGCATCTCACTTGGAGTGGTTGGGTTTGGAGAAACAGATAGCCAAGCTTATTGGAATTATTGGTAAAGCGAGGACCTGAGAACTCCCTTAACTCCCTTGAGTGAAGTTGAATACTCCACCTATTTTGGCTGCTTGGCACTCTTTTTTCTTACTTCCTGGTTTATGATTGTGATGTGGGAAATGTAAATTATGCCAAGTTCTTTGGAGTTTATGCAAAGAATACATGGCACACATTGTTATGTCGCTCTTCATTCCCTATGAAGGCCCTTTGTCATCAACTTTATATCCTGTTCCCATGGGAACTTTACCTTTTTCTCCTCTTTGCATTCTGTTCTTGATGGATTGTCTAGTTTCTCACTTGGACAACTTATCCTTTTTCCCTGACAGCCTATTTAAAACCACCTTCTATTAAAAACAGTTTTCCATCAAGGTATCTAGATAGTCATTTCCCTTGTTTTTCATCTGCCTTTTATCTGAGGTGATGCCAATGGTTTTACAGTACGCAGCTGCCACCAGATACTAATGACATTTTCACTGGGCAAGTTGCATTTCCCAGCCTTGCTTCTGTATATTTGATTGTCTTCAGTATTTTATGTGAGTTGTAAACACACTGGGTAGAAACAACTCAATAAATGGCAAACAGTAAAATGAATACTAAAAAGTTATAGTCTCATAAAATGAGAACGAGTGGGGCCCCTCTCCCAAACAGAAGCGAGCCAGGGATATCAGGATGTTATGAAAATGCTGGATGGCTGCTACTTTCCCTTAATATAGTCTTTCAGTCCCAAACTTGTTGTTTTTGTAATTCTGCCTTGCAATATGCAATTCTCTTTCCTTCTACTCACCTTCTCAATCACTCTAGGAAACATAACCATTCATTTCTCACCGAGGCCCAAAATCTTGGTGCCATTTCTTACTGCTTTCTCTTCTCCCCACTATTCAAAATCTATCAAAGTCTTTCTGCTTTTTCCTTTTTTAACATTACCCGTCTCTAATGAATCTTAAAGACCAGACCTTTTGTAATTGTGGAGAACTGGAACATTCAAGGTAAATCATAATTCATTTGGTGAGATTATCTCCAGTCTTATTTTGTAAATCCATGTATGACTGCAGCCATATCCAGAAATTTTATAAAGGATGTTAACCCCCAATCCCAATAAATTATAATGTAAAATACAAATATAAAGTATATCACACTTTAAAAAGAATTCTACATGTGTGAGGAGGTAGGGAAAAATCAAAATCTCAGCAATAGCAATTTCAAGACTCTCATGGGGCTCTTGTCTGACTCTTCCTATTCACTCAGCCTCTTTTTATGGCTTTCTGCTTTGTTCACTTTAACACCGTTCCCTGCAGTTTTCACTATAAGCTTACCATTGTCACTATCAGGGAGTATGTGGTTTTATCATCTACCTTTTAAGGAAAAGTTTTTACTTTTAGAAAGGCACCTTACTGATAATTATTTTCTCCAACCTAATGTCTTTTTTTCTATTTTCATTTATGGTTCTGATTTTATGTATGTATGTATGTATGTTGAGACGGATTTTCACTCTGTCTTGCCCAGGCTGGAGTGCAGTGGCATGATCTAGGCTCACTGCAGCCTCTGCCTCCCGGGTTCGAGCGATTCTCCTGTTTCAGCCTCCTGAGTAGCTGAGACTACAGGTGTGCGCCACTACTCCCCGCTTATTTTGTGTTTTTGGTAGAGATGGGGTTTCAACATGTTAGCCAGGCTGGTCTCGAACTCCTGACCTCAGGTGATGCACCCGCCTCGGCCTCTCAAAGTGCTGGGATTACAGGCGTGAGCCACCACACCCTACCTCTCCATGTGATTTTTGACCTAAAGGAACTATTTTTAATATTCTGAGGAATAATCCTATTTAAGTCACATATAAACAAGTTGTGCTAAATTAAAAACTTTTAGTTCCATTTACTTCTTCATTTTAGTAGGTAACTTTGTGATCCAAACTCGGATTGATCATCCTATTTGAGACATTCAATCCAAACCTTAGTAGGAAAATCTGGTTCCTCTCTCTTCCCGTAGCTGTGGTGGATCGTGTTTCCAAAGATGGCTGCCACAGTATCTCTCATCCCATATGTTATTTTGCAGTGTGACTGTGCCACTCCCTCATCAAGAAGTAGAGTCTAGATTCACTCCCTTTGAATCTAGACTGGCCTATGACCTATTTTGAGCAATATAATACAATCTCCAAGGCTGGGCCTTAAAAAGTCTTCAGCTTCTGCCTTCATGTCTTAGAGTGTTCTTTCTTGGAAGCATCTGCCAAGCTGTGAGGAAGCTCCAGAGCCGTTTGACGAGACCTGATGGAGGATAACCGAGGACTTTGGCCAGCAACCCTAGCTGAGCTCCCAGGTGGAATGTGAATGAGGCCATTTTGAGTGTTCCAGCCCATTGGAGCCCTACAAACTAGAACTGCCTGATTGACCCACAGAATCATAAGAAATAATAAACTGCTGTTTTAAACCAGTACATTGGGAGGTGGTTTGTTATGCAGCAATACCTGACTGAAACACTGGGACTCCTTTACTCAGCTTGGTTTTGAGGCCTTGCACCACGTTCACTTGCTCACCTCATCACCCTCAAACCTCTGCAGGGAAATACAACTTACTTTCTGGGTTTTCACAATCATTTTAGCTCTATGGACAAAGTGGTTCACTCATCAGTGACTATGAAAGTGGCCAAATAATGATCACAATACTAATTAAGACTTTTTGAATGCTTATGATGTGCCAGGCACTGTTTTAAGTATAATATATTTATTCACATATTTAATTTTTAGAACAACTTTTTGGCTGAGAAAGACAGGAACCACTTCCAGTGCTTTCCAAAACAGCATTCTCTTTGTCTTAAGTCAGGGAAGGCCTTCAAATTACTTTCAGTAGAAGATGATTTAAAGGAATGTTTCTGTTTAGGGTTTTTCAGTCTAAACAACTTTTAGAACAACTTTTTCGAGCTAGGCAGTATTATTTCCATTTTACAGATAAAACAACTAAGGCACAGAGAGGCAAAGTAACTGATAAAACAGTAAGTGGGTCGAATCACCATCAGAACCCAAGCATCAGACCCCAGAGCCACATGCTTAGCTACTGTGATGTCCTGCCTCCCATAAATAATGTCTCAAGCTTATTTTATTTTTTTAAAAAAACATTTTTGAGTAAGGATCTTGCTTTGTCACACAAGCTGGAGTGCAGTGGTATGATCATGGCTCTCTGTAAACTTGAACTTCTGGGCTCAAAAGATCCTCCTCCCTTGGCCTCCCAAAGTGCTGGGATTATACAGGTGAGCCACTATGCCTGGCCCTACTTGAGTTAAGGAAATTCTCTAAGGCTTTGATTGCCTCCTTCCTTTATTCTAGGTTCCAGGCTGTGTCCCATGCTCCAGTTACATTTAGAAAACTCTAATGATAGAAAAGTCTAAATTGACTATTTCTACATTCACAGTTCAGGGTAGGATAGAGTGTTTGCCTGGTTTTCCCAGGTTTCTCATCCCTGTGTGGCCACCACAGAGGGCAGCAGAGTGACAGGCTGAGGGTGCAGAGGGGGCAGAGAAGCAGAACTGATGGAGGGCCCAGGCAGGGCAGGGGTGGGCGGAGCTATCTACACATCTCAGGCATGAGAGCTAGGCGGGAGCTTAGCCACAACTCTCCAACCACCCATTGATGGAGAGGGCAGCTTCTTCTAATAGCATGGGCTGTGGCTGCCAAAACTGTGCCATCTGACTTGAAGGGGAGGAAAGTCTCTGTGCTTGCTACGCAATTGCAATTGCAGCCTTAAGGCAAGCCCCCCACGGCCTTCAGATCCCTCCTAGGCGGACATCCTGGAGCTGTCACTGCAAAGCGTGTGATTTTGCTTCAAGCAGCCCTTGAAGTTCTCCTGCTTCCTATTTGCCTGATAACTGCCCCAAGGACTCTGAAGGAAAATTTTTAACGCTAATTATAAAATTCAGTAGGCCTGCATTCTTAGATTGTATTAAGAACAAGGCCTTTGGAGACAGACAGCCCTGGGTCAGAGTTCCGTCTCTGCTGCTTAATTGCTGTGTGGCCTTGGGAAAGCTGTTTTCTTCTCAGATTCTCAGTGTCCTTGGCTGTAGAATGGGTTAGTGATATTTACCCTGTGTGCTTGTTGTGAGCAATAAGTAATCCTATAGTCAAAACCCTTGGCCTCATATGTACCAGGCAACCATCAGGGTAGCTATTAATTACAAACATAGAATATATTGTGAATCTATGAGACCATTAACATACCATGTAGTCTTAGCATGTAAGCTGCAAAGGGTAAAGCTGGTGTTTCATGCTCTGCTGTACAATGTTTGCTGAGGAAGAAAGACAACCCGTGATCTGTTTTAGAAAAATGCTATCTTTTAATCGCTTCTCGTTTTACTTTCTTATTTTAGTTTTGTACTTTAAATGCTTTGGAGCATTTAATAGCTCTTCTGCTTTCAACTTCTATAAATTCACAACTTCTATAAATTTAAAAAGTGTCTGAATCTTGATTAAATGCTGTTAATCTGAGGCTTACGGGTTTCCAGGGGTCCGTGAACTTTTTGAAATTGCATGCAACATTGTTTGTGTCTACACATATGTGCATTTTTGAGGGGGAATGATTCATAATTATCAACAGACTCTCAAAGGATTCTGTGGTTGGACAAAAGATGGAAGAGTCCTTGGACAAAAGACTGGAAAACCCTCAACAGAAACATTCTTTTAAATCTTCTACTGAAAGTAATTTGAAGGCCTTCCCTGACTTAAAACAAAGTGGATGCTGCTTTGGAAAGCACTGGAAAAATGGATCCTGTCTTTCTCAGCCAAGGACTGGTCTCTTTTCTCCAATGTGTCCCTAACAGAGTGGTGAGGCTGGCTGTTCCCACCAGTACAGGTAATGTGGTAAAGATAGGACCACGTGGACAAAGAGGTATTGCCTTCTCTAATTACAGCTAACAAAGACCCAGGCCTAACCTCAGCTGCACCTTCTGTCTCTGGGAAGTCGCTTATGGAGTAGACCTATAATTAGGATTAGGTACCTGAAACATAATTCTCAGGATGATGAATCTCTAAATTATGTCCCCAGAGACATACCTGGGGCAAAACCCTAAGGGCTGTTGACCGTAAGAGGGTGTGTGTGGTATTCTACATTCAGTGGGGATTTATAAATGAGGACGGTATCACTCAGAAGGGGCAGGTGTCCAAGAGGCCCTTTTGACTTCTGCAATGGGGTCTGACAGCCCGTGAACTGAGCTCCATAATTTATGCTGCTGGCATAGAATCTGTGCAAAGCAGGAATGGCCACATCAGCATTTGGGGATTTAAAGCAGCGTTGTGTTTTTTTTTTTTTTTTTTTTGAGATGGATTTTCGCTCTTGTTGCCCAGGCTGGAGTGCAATGACATGATCTTGGCTCACTACAACCTCTGCCTCCCGGGTTCAAGCGATTCTCCTGCCTCAGCCTCCTGAGTAGCTGGGATTACAGGCATGCGCCACCACGCCCAGCTAATTTTGGATTTTTAGTGGAGACAGAGTTTCTCCATGTTTGTCAGGCTGGTCTCAAACTCCCGACCTCAGGTGATCCACCCTCTTCGGCCTCCCAAAGTGCTGGGATTACAGGCGTGAGCTACTGTGCCCGGCTAAAGCAGCTTCTTTTATCCACAGACCTCTTCCCCAAACTGTAAGGAGGATTCAGCTCATTGATTTCACTTTATTTTAAAAGAAAATAATTGTTGATGTGTTAAAGTAAATGAAAACACAGTCAAGGGGGAGTGTAAGTGAAAGTAATTTAAGAGTTCAATCGTTGATGACTATTTTCTCAGTTATTATGGTATCACTTTATTAACAGGAAATGCATAAATTAAGAAGTATGCAATATAAACCTTGTGGAATATATTAGGGAAACGTTTTTGATCTATGCAAGTAAATTGAGATAGACTGGGTGCACCTGTTCCTAGTCATGCCCAGGGAATATGTGAAACTCTGGCTCAGGATGAACGTCTGTTGGTGTCAGCACAACAATAAGGAAACAAAGTTGGCAGTGGGGTGGGGAAGTGTTTGGTGGGCCGGAGCCACCATCTGCGGCCAGCTCCCAGCACGGCTGTGTGTTCGGATACCCATCAACCAGGAAAGGGAGTCTAAGGCCTCCAGATGATTTTCCCCTTTCACAAAACCGTTGTAAAATAAAATACAAATCCTTCCTGAATGTTCCTAGCTTTTCTTCCTTTCGGAAGTTTTCAGTCAATGGGAAACAAAGCCTTATTCAAAGGATTAAAGCCATAGTCATTCTATTGTTTGGGGCTTCAATAATGTGGCTTTCCTTTCACAGACAGAATTTTCAATTCACAAATCATCTAAAAAACAGGAAATTTTGGGGAAACGTGCTTATGATAACAAACAAGGGATCTATCGTGTGGTATAGAAGTTTATACAAAGAGGCATCCGATTTTAAGATTTTTTTTTTTTTTTTTTTTTTTTTTTTACTGTTCTAGGCTTCTGGCTGCATTCTAGGGAGATCATTTCTTAAAAGAAATAGCCATATGGCTTATAAGGTAAGACTACTCAGTTCCCACCCCAACCCCCAGGAGAGTATGGAGGAAGGGAAGCAGACTCTGGCTATATTTTTATGGCTGCACTCCAGGCAGTACTGCAGAGGCAACAGGGAGGCTCTGAAATGCCTTCTTCCCCCCTGTTATCCTCAGGCCTATGTTTCCCTCTTACCCCACCCAAGTCCTGGGCCCTTACATGGCAGAGGAAGGGAGAAGGGTCAGCAACATTGGTTAACAGGAATAGAGAATGTTCGAGGAAGGCAGTGGCAGGCAATAGCCACAGAGAGTCATAGAAGGTTAAAGAGGTTGTGGAAACAGTCACTTGTTTTGCAAGCAGTTCTAGTGGGGTTTAAGAAAGCAGCATCACTTAACTGTGAGCAGACAAACTCACTTTGGAAACCTATGCAGCCACTTCTGAGTAAACTATTTTATTTAAGTTCCTCATTTCGGTGACAATCTTTTAATCCTTTGAGCTGTATGCTGAAAAGGACACTATAGATCATCCTGAAAGATAATTTTTAGTGTCCATGGTTCCCCACCATGATGATTTTTTCCTCGGCGCCTATCTTCCCCCATTCCCTTTACCTTTTATTCGTACTTTTCCCTGATTGAAGGAAGATGGAGTCTATTTGCTTCCTAGCATCTTCTGTGGCTCTTCGTACTGAAAGTGTGATCTGGATTCCAGCAGCGGAACAGCAGCATCTTCTTATGAGAAGCGCAGAATCTCAGGCGCCATCCTATGACTACTGAATCACAATTAGCATTTTAACAAGATCCTTGGCTATTTGCACGCACGTTAGTTTAGGAAGGCCTGATCTGTACAGATCTGCCCCACTAGTTCCAGTCCCATTAGTCTTTCTCGTGCTGGCCTCCAAGCCTTTGTACTTGCTGTTCTCTCTGCCTGGAGTGCTCTTGCCCCATCCAGTATGGCTGACTCTTTTATTTCAGCTTAACTGGTACTTCTGGCCGGGAGCGGTGGCTCATACTTGCAATCCCAGCACTTTGGGAGGTGTAGGTGGGCGATCATTTGAGTTCAGGAGTTTGAGACCAGCCTGGGCAACATGGCGAAACCCCATTTCTACAAAAGATACAAAAATTAGCCAGGTGAAGTGGCGCACGCCAGTGGTCTCAGCTACTCAGGAGGCTTCAGAGACCCTGTCTCAAAAAAAAAAAAAAAGTTACTTCCTTTGAGGATGCTTTCCTGACCCCTCTATATGAAGAACTACCCCCAACCCAGCTACTCTCTATTCCATTACCCTGTTTTATATTATTATGGCACTTACTGTTATCTGAAGTTATTTTATTCTTTCATTTTTGGGTCTACTTTATTCAGGGTTGTGTGTCCAGTGTTCAGAAGAGTGCCTGGCACATCAAAGGTGCTGAATTAATGTTTATTGGATAAATGAATACAGTTTTGGGAATCATGAACTTTGAGAACCTAGGCCCAGACAATTCTAAGGTAAAATATGTCACCCTCTGAACCAGTCTGACAGCTTTCAGTTGATTGACCTGAGACCAGTGCTTCTGGGTGCCCAGATGAGAATATCAAACCTGGTCCCCTGAGCAGTTGCATCAATATCTCCTAGGAAGTTGATAGAAAGGCAAATTCTTGGGCCTTTACCACAGACCTACTGAACCAGAGATCTTGGCAATAGGGTTCACCAATCCGTGTTTTAAGGAGACTGCCAGGTAATTCTGACGCACTGTCCCACACAATACCAACATCTTGCCAGTATGGAGAACCCACAGTATTCAAGGCTCTTTTACATGTATCACTGTTGTTCTGGACTTCATAAAAACCCTGAGAATAGGCATGGCAGGTGTCATTATTTCCCCTTTATAGATGAAGAAATTGAGCCCTAGGAAATGATTCCATTTGTGCTGGTAATGCTTGCTTTATCAGAATCACTTGGAATGCTTGTTAAATTGCAGATACCTGGGCTCTACCCTAGACCTACTGAATCAGAATCACTGGGGCTGGGGCTCTGGAAAAGAAAAAGAGAAAAGAAAAGAAAAGCTCCCTAGGACATTCTAAAACTTTTTAAAGTTTGAGAACCAATTGCAACAGGAAACAGTGGAACAGATATCAGAACTGATAGTGCCTCATTCCTAAGGCGTGCTCTTGGAGAGTCTTGAGAAGAGTAAGTACTGATAAAGAATGACACTGACCTTTAATATCTTCTAGTGAAAATAGTTAAACCGACCTGGCAGTAATTCTTTCACCTTTACTAGACCCTAACCCTACTTGCTACTGTTGTAAACAGGGAGAATCAAACTGTAACAGTGGACTGTTTCTTTGTCTATAATTTAGTTGTGTATAGAACCAACTAAATGGCCATCAACTAAGGTGTGGCAGGGTTTCCTGGTTAGTTTGTGATACAGGAATTTTTATTTATTATTAACAAAAATTTTTTTTTTGAGACAGGGCCTCACTGTGTTGCCCAAACTAGAGTGCAGTGGCACCATCTTGGCTCACTGCATCCTCACCCTCTGGGGGCGATCTTCCAACCTCAGCTTCCTGAGTAGCTGGAACTACAGGAGTTCACCCCCACACCTGGCTAATTTTTTTTTTTTTTTTTTTGAGATGGAGTCTCACTCTTGTTACCCTGGCTGGAGTGCAATGGCGCGATCTCGGCTCACTGCAACTTCTGCCTCCTGGGTTCAAGTGATTCTTCTGCCTCAGCCTCCTGGGTAGCTGGGATTACAGGCACGCACCACCATGCCAGGCTAATTTTTGTATTTTTAGTAGAGACGGGATTTCACCATGTTGGCCAGGCTAGTCTCGAACTCCTGACCTCAGATGATCCACCTGCCTCAGCCTCCCAAAGTGCTGGGATTATAGGTGCGAGCCACTGTGCCCAGTCCTGGCTAATTTTTAAAAAACATTTTTTTTTTTTGTAGAGACTGAGTCTTGCCACGTTGCCCAGGCTGCTCTCAAACTCCTGGGCTCAAGGGGTCCACTTGCCTTGGCCTCCCAACATGCTGGAATTACAGGCGTGAACCACTGTGCCCGGCCTAAAATCAATAACTTTTAAAAATACTCCTCCAAATGGGCAAATAACTCCCAAATCTCTTCTCCTGCCCCAGCTCCCCCAGCTCCAGGCCTACACACTGAACTGCATATGGAACAGTTCTCTTCTAGATGATCTGTGGGCATCTTCATCTCAGTATGTCCAAATTCATTACTTTCTTTCCCACCCCATCCATTCTTCTTGCTGGTTACACTCTATCAGCTAATGACTATATATATCACCCACTGTGTCATCTTAGCCAGGAATCTAGGCAGTTTCTGGATTCCATCCTGTCTCTGGATAGCTAACCAGTCATTTCATTGTACTCCTTAGATTGCTCTCAAATCACCACCCCTTACTTCATCTCTGTTCAACTCCAGCTCAAACCCTCATCATCTCTTGCTTGGGATGCCACGATGTCTTCCAAAATGGTCCTTTCTTCGGTACTTCTAGTTTACCTCATTTCTCCTCTTCCTTCCTTTTGGTTCTATGCTTCAGTGCTATCAAACTGCTTTCACTTTAAAAAAAAAAAGTTTTCTATTTTAATTTCTGAGACACATGACACATCTATGTCAGTGTTAGGTCTGGGAAAATTTCTATTACCTTCACAAGGCAGAAAGGACCCTTCTCTCTGGCAGTAAAAAAATCAAAAGAAGAGAGCTTCAGGGAGTTCAGTTGCTACCCAGCAGAAGCTTCAATTTCTAACAAAACTGTGAGGTTTCAAATAATGAAGGAGAACTTCACCCCAAGATGGTACTCACTTGGGAACATTATTTTCCTTCAGCTTTCCCTTGAAATATTCAAATATTCAACATCTTTCTTTCCTTTCTTTCTTTCCTTCCTTCCTTCCTTCCTTCCTTCCTTCCTTCCTTCCTTCCTTCCTTCCTTCCTTCCTTCCTTCCTTCCTTCCTCTCTCTCTCTTTCTTTCTTTTTTTTTTTTTTTTTTTTTTTGAGACAGAGTCTGGCTCTGTCGCCCAGGCTGGAGTGCTGTGGCTGGATCTCAGCTCACTGCAAGCTCCGCCTCCCGGGTTTACGCCATTCTCCTGCCTCAGCCTCCAGAGTAGCTGGGACTACAGGAGCCTGCCACCTCGCCCGGCTAGTTTTTTGTATTTTTTAGTAGAGACGGGGTTTCACCGTGTTAGCCAGGATGGTCTCGATCTCCCGACCTCGTGATCCGCCCGTCTCGGCCTCCCAAAGTGCTGGGATTACAAGCTTGAGCCACCGCGCCCGGCCACTCTTTCTTTCTTTCTTCCTTTCTTCCTTTCTTCCTTTCTTTCTTTCTTCCTTTCTTCCTTTCTTTCTTTCTTTCTTAGATAGGATCTTGCTCTGTTGTCCAGGCTGGAGGGCAGTGGCACAATCTTGGCTCACTGCAACCTCTGCCTCCCAGGTTCAAGTGATTCTCCTACCTCAGCCTCCCTAGTAGCTGGAACTACAGGCATGCGCCACCACGCCTGGCTAATTTTTGTATTTTTAGTAGAGACAGAGTTTCACAATGTTAGCCAGGCTGGTCTCGAACTCCTGACTTCAGGTGATCTGCCTGCATGGGCCTCTTGAAGTGCTGGAATTACAGGCAGGAGCCACCGTGCCCGGCCTCAACGACTTTCTTTTCCCCATTAGGATTACCTCCATTTTGGGCTCTTTTTGGGGGAGGAGGCACTGCATTCTCAGTCTAAAGCTGCTTTCCCTTCTCGGTGATGTTTTCTGCTTCCATGCCTTTGCACGTGCTGTGTCTGTTCTATTGATTTTCCTTTTCCCATCTCCCGTGTATGGCAAACTCCCTCTTGTTTTTCATGATTCTGCGCAAGTGTTCTTTCCTGTATGAAACCCAAACTAACTGTCTACATGGAGAGACATCTGGCCAGCCCCCGCGTTGTTCCAGCCATCCCCAGTTCAGGCACCAGACATGTGGGTGAAGAAGCCATCCTAGATGCCCAGCCCCAGCTACCATCTGATGCAACCACACTGCTCACCCCGAGTGAGAACTGCCTGCAGGAGCCTAGTATTATTCTCTCTCACAGAACCATGGCAGGGAATAATAAATTGTTGTTTGAAGCCACTCTGTTTTGTGGTGGTTTGTTAGGTGGCAGTAGGAAACTAGAACACCATAGCTTTTTAAAATTTTTTTATTTTTTTTAGAAAATAACTCGATATTCATAAGCAGAGCTTTTTAAGCTGCTTTTATTATTTTTCCCTTTATATGAGTGCATTCTGCAACATAAGGAGATTTCTATCTCAGCCCTGAACAAGATTTATGATCTTGGTCAAGTCTCTTTATAATAATGTCACAGAACTTTACTTGCTTCAATTCTAATATGAAGGATTGAACTAGTTAATCAGTAAGATCCATTCTAGTTCCATAATTGTGGCATTCCCTTCTAACTATCAGGGAAAAATTGACTTATTCTTGGTTAAGTTATAGCTTGCAGTAAAGTTTTATGGGCACGAGAATTTTCAGCGAGGTGGTGAATGCCAGGAAAGTACTGACTCAGCACAATGCTTGCTCTCTGTTAACTGGGAACAAAAATGAGGAGCAACCATAAATTTAATCCTCTAGCTCCTTCTCCCTGCAAAATCAGAAGACGTTTTATCTGTAACAAAAGACTTGAAAGAGGATTCTCACTTTTTCCCTTAAAATTTGTTACTCAAGTCTGTAGGTAACATCAGGATTTTTGACAGAAGATTCAGATTTGCATAGTTGACTCAGTCTCCGGAAGATCCCTACACTCAAATTCTAAGTTTAGGGCAAGTGAACTGAGTGATTCCTAGAGGAAATAAACTCTCGCCTGAGAACAACAGCTGAAGTAAAATCCCATAAGCCAGGAAAACAGCCACACAATTACAGTAACAGGTGGTCAGTTTCAAAACAAATTTCAAGGTCTGACTCGCCTGGCACCTGCTCTAGAACCACAGACAGCAGTTTGACACTGTCTGGGTCCAAGTTAGGTCATTCCCGCCACGCCATAAGGAAGATTAACTACCTTTATTAGCAGAGCTAAGTCATGGTAGGTTAGAGGACTGCTTCTCTGTGGTAGTAACCCCTATGTTCCCTGTCTGAGAAGAGGGAATGAGAGAGAATTTGGGAACTGGACAGCACCTTGCAGATTAACCATTAGGTTGATGCAAAAGTAGTTGCAGTTTTTGCCCGTAAAAGTAATGGCAAAGTGAAGCTGAGAGGAGCTAAGCGGAGATTTGCTCAGAATCACATGACCTGCAGAAGCAGAACATCCTACCCCCATTTTATTGTGAAAAAATTCAAACACACAGCAAAGTTGAAAGGATTTTTACAAGGCACAGCTTTATACGCTGGATATACGTAGAATTCCTGGATTCTACTGTTAACATTTTAATAAACTTGTTTATTTTCTAACTATCCCTCTATCCATCCTTCTATCACCTTATTTCCTGGATGCCTTTCAAAGTGAACTGCAGACATCTGTAGTCCTTCCCCTAAAGCAGCATAGTGTTTTTATTATCATTTGATAATTTAATACCTCAATTTTATATACACTGTGGAACCAGGAAACATTATAAGAAATCACTGGACCCCAAAAATATAAATTAGCCTTGGCTAGCCTGAAACAGAACCCAATTTCCTAAGGTCCTAACTTTAAGGCACTTGAGGATTCTTACTAAGAGCAAATTCCAGAGATGACACAAACTAGTCAACACACATCAGTGCCTATGTTTTTCCCTCCTCCTGGAATCCTGTCCTTTCCCCTTCCTGCTCCACCTGTTGAAATCCTCTCTTCATTCCTCCAAGAATGATCTCAGATGTCTGCAAGGAACATAAACCACTGTTACACATGTATTGTTTTAAGGAAAAAAGTTATTTAAGAAGTCTGAACTGTCACCTCCTTCCCAATCCCTTCCTAAACCCTGAGTTTTAACTTTTCTCATGTTAATGTCCATAAACTTTCATTGCTATTTTTCGTCCCTCATTCTACCTTGTTGCAGTTTAGTGTTTTATTTGTTTATTTATCACAACTACTTCTCTTCCTCCTAATAATACTTACGGTTAATTTCTGTTTAAGGGACTATATCTTAAGATTTACTATGTGTCTTCTGCAGTTCTTCGCATAGAGTCAACGTTGAAGGACAAGCAACTTCAAATTTCCAAGCAACAAAATTATGTTCGGGTGGTTTTCTGAAAGCGAGATCTTAAGAACCACCTGTATCAGAATCCCATGAAGAGCTTGTTTAGTGTGCACATTTCTAGATTGTACCCCCTCAGAAATGCTCATTCAGGAGTTCCTGTTCTTTGCAGGGACATGGATGAAGCTGGAAACCATCATTCTTAGCAAACTAACACAGGAACAGAAAACCAAACACCGCATGTTCTCACTTATAAGTGGGAGCTGAACAATGAGAACACATGGACACAGGGAGGTAAACATCACGCACTGGGGCCCGTCGTGGGGTGGGAGGCAAGGGGAGGGAGAGGGTTAGGACAAATACCTAATGCATGTGGGGCTTAAAACCTAGATGATGGGTTGATAGGTGCAGCAAACCACTATGGACATGTATACCTATGTAACAAACTTGCACATTCAGCACATGTATCCCAGAACTTTAAGTAAAATATAAAATAATAATAAAAAAGGAATGCTCATTCAGGAGTTTTGAGGTGAGGGTTCAGGAGGCTGCAGCCTTAACAATTATCTCTGGTGATTTTTGACACAGGTAGCACAGCAGCCAGACTTGGAGAGATTTGTTCACAGGTCTGCATCACCAACTTTACTTTCTGTTAGGCCTTTAATCACTTTTTTTTTTTTTTTTTTTTTTTTGAGACAGTGTCTTGCTCTATCACCCAGGCTGGAGTACAGTGGCATGATCTCGGCTCACTGCAATCTCTGTATCCTGGGTTCAAGTGATGCTGTCTGCCGCAGCCTCCTGAGTAGCTGGGACCACAGACATGCTCCATGATGCCCAATTAATTAAAAAAAATTTTTTTAGAGACAGGCTGGTCTCGAACTCCTGAGCTCAAGCCATCTGCCTGCCTCTGCCTCCCAAAGTGCTGGGATTACAGGGGTGAGCCACTGCGCCCGGCCTTTTAATCACTTTTAAACCAGCAACCCTAATCTGCCTGTCCCTTGAATGGATCTGGATAAAGGTGTGGCAAACAAGCCTCCTGTCATGGTGGGGTGTGACAGTCACAGCATTACCCCTTCACCACATCATGTGCTGCCAGTCACCACTTCTGCTGTTGCCACCAACCCCCGCGTTTCCCTTTATCACTTCCCCCTTGCCACCACCAACGGCCACTGTCCCTCTGCTCCTCACCCTCCATAGCTGAGTCAGATCCAGCATTGGGCCCTTGAGGAAGAAGCCACTGTGGAAGGCGGGATGAGGGTGTTCCCATTCTACACTCACAAGCCCACAGCTGGGAGCAGAAGCACACCTAATTCTGACCCTGGCTTCTGAAGAAGCTCTGCAAACCTGGCTAGAAAGTTGGGCCTGTGGTTTGAGGTTCCTGCTGCCTTTGATTTTACAATGAGTGGAAGTTGAGGTTGAGTAATAGGTCTCTTGCCCAAGTATTAGGGGCCACCACAAAGCATAGAGCAATGAAGGCAGGAGCTGATGACATGTGGTTGGTTCCCCCTCTAGGCCAAGTATCTCTGTATAGGGAAGGCGGACATGGCCATCTCCACGGTTTGGTCTTAGTGGAGTATCTTATATATACTGAAATTTGTTTTTGTTTTCAGGTGCTTAAAGGATAATACCAAGGAAAACTACAAGTGGGGGCAGTGAATGGCCAACATGCCTATAATCCCAGCACTTGAAGCCAGGAGTTCGAGACCAACCTGGGAAACAAAGCAAGATCCTCTGTCTAAAAAAAAATTTTTTTTTTAATTAGCTGGGCATGGTGGCACATGCCTGTAGTCCCAGCTACTCAGCTACTCGGGAGATCGAGGTGGGTGGATAGCTTGAGCCCAGGAGTTTGAGGCTGCAGTGAGCTATGATTGTACCACTGCACTCCAGTGTGAGTGACAGAGCGAGACCCTGTCTCTTTAAAAGAAAAAAAACTATGATTCGGAGTGTTGTTTTAGGAAGCATAACCTGCTTTATGTTTTGAGTTTAATATAACTTGAAATCAGTTAAGTCTCTAAGACAGTGCCAGCCTTGCCATTTTCAGTTCAACATAGATTTCTCTATTACAGTGGTTCCCAAACTTTAGGAGGCATCAGAATCATCTGGAGGGCACAAAAACACAAATTTATGGACGTCACCCACAGTTTCTAATTCTCTCCCTCTCTCTCTCTCTCTTTTTTTTTTTTTTTTTGAGATGGAGTCTTGCTCTATTGCCCAGGCTGGAGCACAGTGGCGTGATTTCGGCTCACTGCAACCTCCGCCTCCTGGGTTCAAATGCTTCTCCTGCCTCAGCCACCCAAGTATTTGGGATTACAGGCATGTGCCACCACACCCTGCTAATTTTTGTATTTTAGTAGCTATGGGGTTTCGTCATGTTGGACAGGTTGGTCTTGAACTCCTGACCTCAGGTGATCCACCTGCCTCAGCCTCCCAAATCTCTGGGATTACAGGCATGAGCCACCATGCCTGGCCTGTTTCTGATTCTCTAGGTCTGGAAAGGGGCCCAATAATTTTCACTTCTAACAAGTGGCAGGATGATGCTGCTGCTGCTGGTGGTGGTCCAGGGACCACACTTTGAGAAGTATGGTACTGTGTGGTACTTACCAGACCACTTACCATACTTCCTGCCTGCCTAATTGTGTCACAATATAGCCATGCATCTCAGGCGTAGCAATTCATTAGAATTACCTCTGAAGCTTTTAAAACATAAGGTTTGGGTGGAATGCTCAGACCCTATCTTAGACCCAGTTAAGCCTACGGCTTTGAGGATAAGGCTTGGGTGTTTTTCAGAAAGATCCCCAGGTGATTCTAATGGATACCGAGGGTTGAGAACCACAGGCATATAGCAAACTCTGGCACTATTCTACCTTAACATATGATTCTCATTTGACAAATACATATTGACCACCTAATATATGTCTTGGAAAATGATAAAGTATGTAAGAAATGGTCCCTGACCTCAAGCAGAGATACATCACATGCCCAAATATTTAAACAAAAAGCTGGTGTGTGGGGTTTGTGCCAATTAGAGGACTAAACCATTAATGAAAACAGAAGGCTGGATGATTCAGGGTAAATCAATGCTGCACTTGATCCTCACATTGTTTGAGGTAAGTTATGTATGCCTCTGCCGCACATGAAACGTATCCCTTTGGTGGGGGAAATTGCTTATTTATTGGTTCATTGAGGATGTTCCAACTGATTCACCATGGTAGGTGTGATTGAACCATGGAAATGATGGAACATTAAATCAATAGCTAGTCAGCTGGTGACTATTCCTTGGCTAAGTATGCTATTAAGGTTCTGTTTCAGAAGTCCCTGTGCTCAATGGAGGTGAACCTTTCCAGTGGAGAAACACAACATGAATTATGTTAGAAAATACTTCAATCTGGGGTTTTAAATACACAGTCCTTAAATATGTATAAAAATCTGAAATTATTTTTTAATCAAAGGGAAAAAACAACTGGGTCCAAAAACCAACCATATTTAGCTTAAAAACATGTTCTTATTTGCATCCACTAGAATACAATATAATGTAATGATTCGATGACAGCTGGCCCATGAAGGGGAGAGTTTCTAGAAAGGAGGAAATACCCTCTTTGGGTGTTACTTAGGTATGAAGGGTATTATTTAATTCATTGTGTTATTTAATTTGGTTATATCTTTTTTTTGAGATTTTGTTTTCATGTTGGGGGTGGGGAGTTTTTCCAAGAATAAGAAATCTCAATGACAACAAAATATCATTGTTTTTAAGAGAAGGAGATAAATACTTTTTAAACTGTTATATATATTTATTTACATTCAAAAAATGCTGGAGGCATCATGTTAGCAATTGCAGGGGATAACATGAATATGACAAAGCTGCTCTCAAAAAACTTACCACTTTGTAGAAGGGAAAGCTAAGTGTCTATTCCAAGCAAAATATGATATGATACATGCCTTTAGAGAGGAATAAATTTTAATGAGGCTTCAAAGAGTTGGAAGAAGAGGTCAAGGTTCAAAGAGCCTAAGATAAGGCACAGAACTGGGGTTCTGGTACAATGCATTACAGCATGGCCAATTTTCGAAGGCCAGCTGTTCCCAGTCAAACGAAGACTGAAGCTGAGGGCAGGTGCAATCAATGGGAGAATCAGGCCACCCTCTCCTATTTTCCCATAGATGCAGTTTCAAGATCAATAGTTTTACAGTCTCATTTCGGGAAGCCAAATGAAAATGAATCTGAAGCATTCTTTTTAGTTCATTTCATAAGAATAAAATCCAACCTGAAGGATTTTATATGTTGGCTCTATTGCCATTAGTATTTGATGAAGGTGTTTAGCCTCATTAGTAATCAAAGGAATGAAAACTAGAATAAAAATTCAATCATTGTTTTTGGTCTATCAAATTGGTAAAGACTTAAAATGGTCACCAAGCATTGGGGAGGTTAGGAGTGATAGGCTCTCTCCTTCTACCTGTGGAATATTCCTTGGTTCACCATGACTGGAGAACAATCCACATCCTATAGCTCATCAAATCTCCTTCTAGGAATGTATTCCAGAAGAATAGTATGGACCTATGCAAAAACTTATGTACAAAATTATTCATCATAGCTTTGCTTATTATTGGGAAAATGAGTAAAGAAATAAATGCCTGGCCAGGCGCAGTGGCTCATGCCTGTAATCCCAGCACTTTGGGAGGCGAAGGTGGGTGGATCACCTGAAGTCAGGAGTTCGAGACCAGACTGGCCAACATGGTGAAACCCCATCTCTACTAAAAATACAAAAATTAGCTGGGCGTGGTGGTGTGCACCTGTAATCCCAGCTACTCAGGAGGCTGAGGCAGGAGAATCACTTGAACCTGGGAGGTGGAGGTTGCAGTGGGCCAAGATTGCACCATTGCACTCCAGCCTGGGCGACAAGAGTGAAACTTCATCTAAAAAAAAAAAAAGAAAGAAATGCCCTAAAACAGGTTAATAAATTTAAAAGGTATTATGCTAGGAAGGGAACAGTAGTGGTCCACTATGCCTAGAAACCAAGCCTAGTGGCTTAGAAAAAAAAATCTTCCAAGTGTTTTAGGTAAGTTAGTATTAATAATTCTACCCAAGGTCAATCCCCTCCCCTCCATTTCCTCCTCTTCAGATATCCTGTGCTCCTGCCAAATAGGACCACTTGCTATTTGTGTCCTGAACTGACCCTATACACTTTCTTGCCTCTCTGCCTTTGCTTATGCTTTCCCACTGTCTCAATGACTTTCCTGAATCTCTGAGGTCTCGCCACTGCAAGACCCAGTTGTGTAAGCCACCTTACATAATGTTATTATGATCTCCCCCTTCCTCACCTGGCCAGAAGGACTTAGTTCCTTCTCTGTATGCTCATAGCAATTAGTTCATTTTCTATTCTTTTCACCCTCTGTTCTGTGTTAGAATTACCGAAATATATGTGCATGTGTATATATATTTTTTGTTTTGTTTTGTTGCTATTAGATTTTGAACAACTTGAGGGCAGGGGCCAATCTTGCTCAGATTTATACCTCCCAGAGTTATAAGGCATGCTGGGAAAATGATTGTTGACTGAATAAGCGAGTGAGTGAATGCAAAAGTGCACTTGGAGCCAAATGCTCATATTCTCTGCAGACATGGAATAAACTTGACAGAATGTGCTGAAGATGCTCTTTGATTTTTGTGTGGCATGAGACCTCAGGCTGAAACTTCTCATCTGAGCCATTGAGGGGAGCCTCTCATCTCTCCACCAAGAGGGGAGACCAGAATGGTAAACCACACTGCAGTCTTCCCCACTCTCAACCCCTCCCTGTCACCCCAATACTTAGTGGAAGAGGGATAAATTGGAAATTTTACCAAGGGAGAACTGAGGAAGACATTGCAACGAGGTAAGGGCTTATGGTTAAGTTATCAGCTCTTTTACTGTCTCAACGACAGCACATTTGTCCACAAAATGAAGAGATGAAGACTATCCATAGATTTGAGGGGCAAAATAAAAATAGAAACAAAGTGTTCTCAGTGGAGAAAAAGGAATGTTTTAATGACGCACATTGATTTCTACCCCCCCAGATTCAATGTACAGCAAAAAATCCATTTATGTTGATGGTGCAAATGCCTTGAGGCTGGCAATGAGGAAGTTAAGCTGAACAGCCGAACTACTGTTCAGAATAGTCCAGCCTAAGTGTTGCTGAGGAATTTTCTGTCGCCACTGAGTACAAGTCATACCTACATGTCCTATTATACTTCACAATACACCTGCTGGCTTTCTCGGCCCTTCAGGAAATACCTTTGCTTCCTGAAGAATGCAACAAACAACCCAAAACACCACCAGAGCCAGCCAGCTGACACCAAACTGTGAACTGTTGTTCCCTCTCTGACAGGGTTAGATACTTGAGTGATTAATATTTGCAGATTGTGCTAAGGCCAAGTTCAAAAAAGAAAGTCATATATATATACACACACACACATATTTTATATATATATACACACACACACGTATACACATATGCATGTAGAGTCTACGTAGTATGGATTCTTCTGTGTATGCATGTGTGTATAAATTCTTATATGTATATACTATATTGGCAAAAAGGAGATCATTACTTTTCTTTTTGAAAGTTCCCCAGTGTGATCAAATTAAACCTCACTGATATGAATCCTTTCTGCAGTAAACAACAACAAAAACTACTTTTCACCAACGTTCCTCTCCTGCCAAGTAGCAGTGATTTACAGACCCAACATGTGCGTGAATGGGAAATACTATATTTCCAGACATGGGTAATGAATAACCTCTGAGGGCTTGAACTTTTCTCCGTTCCCACAGACTGTATCCACAGAGCGGTGCTCTTGCCCTGAAAGGAAGGATTTGCCCCGGTTTGGAAGGAAGTGGAATAAATAGAACTGGAAATGGCAAGGTCACCTTTAATATCATACGAACTGCCTATTAACAAGCTTCACAATTGCTTTGTTTCTTCCTCCTCCCGTGCTATAAACAGGCTCAGGCAGAGCAAACTCTTGGAGCACACACAGTGTGGGGAGGAAGCTCTCAGTGCAGCAAGGAAGGAGAGGCTGCAGGCTCAACAGGGCCCATCAGGCACACCAGGGTTACAATTGTGTTATGGTGTGGTGGCCAGGAGGGAAAATGCTTGTTTTTCAAGGAAGGAACTATATTGTCCCAAATTCCTGTGTATAAAATATAGGACAACAAGTTACAGTGGGAATATTTAATTGGAGCATGTGCAATAGCCGGAATATTTGCCTTTCACTTGGCTTTCCCATACTCTAAGTAGTATCACATGGTGGCTACATAAAGACAGAAAAGTTATTTTAAGAACCTTCTTCTTAGGACCCTGTTTAGTTGGCATTCCAAACACACAGAGCAAGCTCTTCACTGGCATTCTGCTTGACAGATTTTTCTTTCTTTCCAGGCTCCTTCAGGCACATTCTGTTGGGCTTCCCTCCACCTCCCCACTCTGCTGCTTCCCAGCAATTTTTGAATTTCTCTCTGTTGAGGAGAGGGAAGACCAGCTAGGACATATGGAAAAGGCACTCATGACAGGCAGGTCTGGAATTTCAGTGCCCTGGCTTTCAGGAATTCTTAGATAGTGCAATATATAAATCATCCTGGAAGATCTTTTGGGAACAGCACTGTCATTAAAAAACAAACAAGCAAAAAACACCAGGCTGGGCCTGGTGGCTCACACCTGTAACCTCAGCACTTTGGGAGGCCAAGGTGAGAGGATTGTGAGAGCCTCGGAGTTTGAGGTCAGTCTTGGCAATAAGGCAAGACCTGTCTCTACAAAAAATAAAAATTAGCTTGGCGTGGTGGCACATACCTGTGGTCCCAACTACTCAGGAGGTGGAGGCAGGAGGATTGCTTGAGACCAGGAGGTCGAGGCTGCAGTGAGCCATATTCACACCACTGCACTCCAGCCTGGGTGACAGAGCAAGAACCTGACTCAAAAAATACAAAAAAAACAAAGCAAAAAAAATACTCTGTCTCTACTAAAAACACAACAAGTAGCTGGGAGTGGCATACACCTGTAATCCCAGCTACTCAGGAGGCTGAGGCATGAGAATCACTTGAACCTGGGAGGCGGAGGTTGCAGTGAACCGAGATTTCATCACTGCACGCCAGCTTGGGCAACAGAATGAGACTCTGTCTCAAAAAAAAAAAAAAAGCATCACTAGGCTTCGAGTCAAAGAGAAATAATCTCATGTGGCTTAAGTGCCGATAATCAAAGGTAACATAAACCAAACAAAACTGAGTCAGTATTTGTGATTTGTTACTTATCCTTCTGTATGGATTCTGCACATTCAGTCAAGGTGTTTAGGAAAACCTCCTCCCTACTATTTTGAAAGTGTCATAGAGCGATGAACTGTTTTAATTTCAAAAGTGCAATTAAAAAGGTGTAGGAAAGATACAGTGAGTCTCTAAGGGGTAGAAAGAGAACCCTAAAGGGCAGTTTCTATCACATATAAATTTTGGCTACTTCTTTACAATTCTAGGATGATGTGAGTTCTCACCATTGCAGATAATGGGTTAGAGCCGAGCTGTTGTGGGAGCTGCTAGATGGAGCTAGAGTCGTTAGGTGGCCAACTATTTTGATCTGTGGCTGCTAGCATGTAATATCAAGAGATTCTGATCTCTGTCTGGTAGATGTGTTAAATTAAGTGTCTGGGGAGTAGACATTGAGGCATCAGTCTAGAAATTCAAACAGATGTGCTCTACTAAAATGCTATGCTAGAATGAGCCTGACCAAGCTAATCATCCTCTAAAGTGCACTGCAATAGACAGAAGACATTTTCTCCCGGACTGTACATGGGGTAGGATCGGGGGAGGATGAGCTCTTTCCTTTGTCCTCTGACCACCTAGAACAGCATGACTAATTTGCTTTGTCTAGCAATAAGAAATCTCACAATATATTTAGCAGCAGGGTTGAGTGCACACATGTGCACACATACATGCACTCACGTTCATTTCATACCTTAATATTTTTTTCACCTTTTAAAAAATATGAATGTAGAGGATCTGGATTGAGAAACTTGCCATGCTTTTCTCTCAGATGTTCTCTTTTCTCTGAAGACAGCAGGACCTCATCCAAAGATATCAGCTGTGCAGTTGTGCTGTTATTTCTTTTCAGGTGACAAAATAGCAAAATGTTCTCCTATGATGATGAAATTCAGATTTATTTTATTTTATTTTTTGTTTTCCCCTGTAGCTCTGTTTCTGGCAGGAATCTGACACCACTTACTCCTTGGGTAGAAACTCCCCCAAGTCTGAACTATGTGATTGCATGAGCCCTGCTCCTTGTTCATTAAGACTGCTCCTTTGAAATGGAATTGATGAATTTTCAGTGGCTATTTGCAGCATTTGGAATCCATAGGCATCAGGGCTTGATGCATGGCCCTCATCTCTGTGGGCTCCTGTGCAATGATTCTCATCTGTCTTAGTTAGAAAGTGAATTAATCTTGACCTTGGCCTTGGGGTGTGGTTCTCTGCTCTCTTACACATCTTCAATTCGCTTTTTTATCAGAAGCACTTGTTTTAAGCCCAGGCTCCCCCAATTTTAATGACATTTAGACATTTGTCTTTAAATTACGTTGCTTCGCTTTTAATCAAAATCTATATTTCTAGTATTATATGTTTCCAGAAAGTTCTCATTCTGGGTTGTAATTTAATTACATGGATCATTAAAGCTTTGAAGGATGCTAATGGGCAGAAAAAAGAGACTTAACAAAAGTTATTATTAGGAATTACAAATCACTTAACATTTCAACATCACTCGTCGGATGTGGGCATTTTGTTGAAAGAGACTTTGTTTTGAACAGTGACAGTGCAGAAGACCTATGGAAGAAACAAGCTTCCAACTTGATTTCTATTGTTATATATGCATAGCAAATTATTAATTCTATTCTAATAGGGTAATAGATTTAGAAATACTATTAGCAGAAAACTTGATGTATTAGGCAATACTACATACTACCTTAGTCTAACCACTCAACTGTAATTTTTCATCCATATTTTCTTGGGATGTAAATAAAATTGATATTGTACAGTGAAAATAAAATTGCCCACTAGTCTTGCTTATTCCTTCGGTGGGCTGAAGAGTTAAACCATGGTGAATGGTGTTAGATAGGAAGGTAATGAAAACTTCAGTTAGCTTAGGATTATTCTTACTAGCAAGAATTAGTTAAAAGTTAAATTTAGCAAGTGGTTACCCAAATGTTAAAAGCATTTGAACTGGCTGGGCGCGGTGGCTCATGCCTGTAATCCTAGCACTTTGGGAGGCCGAGGAGGGTGGATTACCTGAAGTCAGGAGTTTTAAGACCAGCCTGGACAACATGGTGAAACCCCATCTCTACTAAAAATACAAAAAATTAGCCAGGCGTGGTGGTGGGCTCCTGTAATCCCAGCTACTTGGGAGGCTGAGGCAGGAGAATCTCTTGAACCCGGGAGGCAGAGGTTGTGGTGAGCCGAGATCACGCCACTGCACTCTAGCCTGGGTGACAGAGTGAGACTCCATCTCAAAAAAAAAAAAGTATTTCAACCATTCTCTCTGTGCTGCATAAGATATTAATAATAAAACATTACATGACTGAATTTATATTTCTACCTAATTGTATTGAGTTTTCAAATTCTTTTTTGTGTGTGTCTTAGACAGTGGCACATTGAAAGTACTACTTGTCTGAAACCAGCAACAGAAAAGCATTTCAGTTACTCAGAAAGTAGACATGGCTGGAAAATCACACGTAGGTGGTTATTCATGTCAAGTTTAAAGCTCTCAGTTTCTTCTGTCAGGCCACACAGGGCAAATGAGATCAACAGAATAGTTTCTTCCTTTTTTTTTTATTTGACGGAGTCTTACTTGTTGCCCAGGCTGGAGTGAATGCAGTGGCATGATCTCGGCTCACTGCAACCTCCTCTGCCTCCTGGGTTCAAGCAATTATCCTGCCTCAACCTCCCAAGCAGCTGGGATTATAGGCATGAGCCACCACGCCCGATTAATTTTTATATTTTTAGTAGAGATGGGGTTTCACCATGTTGGCCAGGCTGGTCTCGAACTCTTGACCTTAAGTGATCCACCCTCCTTGGCCTCTCAAAATGCTGAGATTATAGGCATGAGCCACTGTGCCTGGCCCAACAGAATGGTTTCTAATAAAAATATTTACTACCACTGCATCCTACCCCATTCCCACTCAGTGTGCCTCTTACTTAAATGGCCGCCTTCACCCAGGCCACTGCAGGGAGGGCACTGACTTGGAAGGAGAGAACACTCACCACTATCTAGCCTTCACTCTGGTTATCAGTTGCACTTGATATGGCTATAGCTGGTATATTGCTCTAACAATGGGAATCATAGAAATTGTTAGTATTGAGTTGCAAGTCATTGGTAATGTTTTCCAAGGAATGACCAAGTTCTGTGATAATACATCCACAGACAGGAAAAAATACAAATAAGTTTAACGGCACATAGAAAAATACCATCACCTTGTACTGTTCATTTGGTGCCATCCGGGCATGTAAGGGAGAGGGAAATAAGATAAACTGGGTTGTGGGAGAAGCAAGCAAATAGAGAGAAGTTGAGAGGCAAAGAATTTGGGAGGGGCCGGTGAAAAAGAAGGTGGAAGGAGGAAGTACAACCAAACCCCGTAGGGTAAGTGGAATTGCTGTAAGAGAGATTTTCTTTTGAATAAAAAATGCGGGTACCTTTTAAGTACAAAAGGAATAGGAAAAGAAAGAAAATAAAACACATTGAAAGGTACAATTAACCAAAAAAGGAGGCAGAAGGTAAAAAGACATAACATGGACCAAGACTATATCAAGTAACTTTAAAAATATTTCTTTAAAATTTTGTTTTGGTAGAGATGGGGTCTCCCTATGTTGCCCAGGCTAGTCTGGCTCAAGTGATCCTCCTGCCTTTGCCTCCTAAAGTGCTGAGATTACAAACATGAGTTACTATGCCTGGACTCAAGTAACTTTTAATTTAGCAGAAGGTTTCTTTTATTTTACTTCTTATAACTTATTCCTTAGAAAAAGGTCCCAGAGTTATGGATTCAGTGGCCAAGGAACTACTCAAAGATAGTTGCCTTCGAGAAGACTTGAATTGAATGACATCTTCCTTTTTCAACTTAACTAGTTTAAGCAAGTTATTTAAAAATTGCGCCACAGTGTATAATTTCCCCCAAATTTCAAGTTCTGTTAAACTACTTCGAGGAACTGAGAGTATATTTTTATGTCATCTGCACACCAGAGTAATTTGTGAAGCCCTGGAAGGGAAATGTGATTTCTGATGGTATCTCAGCTTGAAACACATGAAGCGGAACCAGAGGTCACGCTCATAACCTATCAGGAATTAAAGGAAGTGATTCCACTTGAAAGACCCTAATGTATGTTAAGACTGAAGGAGACAGGTCCCTCCCTGGCTGGGGAAGAAAGGAAGAATAAAGGTAGAGAGATGGCCAAGGGGGAAAACAGTTATTTGCATTGTGCCTGAGTATGTGATTATCCTCTTGTGCCCTAAGTTCTGAATCTGGATGTCATTGATATCCTGTTCCAGCTTCCTCTGAATCTACTAAACTGTTGAAGCCAGAGCTTGCTTCCTGCCCCAAACTCACAGTGTAGGTGAATACGCGTTTTTATTGGACTGAGATCTCTGTTGCTACCAAGACTGAAAAGAGCAAGCTGAGGAAAGATGAAATCGACCCTCTGGGAGGCTGACGCCAACCCCAAGGAACACCATGCTGCACCCTGCAGCCACCACACAGACCTTGCCAGGGAATTCTTCCTTGGCAGCAAGTGCTCGCTTTTGATTATTTGTTTGAAGAGCATAGGCTGGGTTTGGAACCAGCTGTCCCTTCTTTGCTTCCTTAGATCTTGTGTCTACCTCTTTGACTGCTTCTCATGATATCCAGTCGCTGCTGGCTTATTGGAAGGCAAGTTACCAATGTGCCTTATTAACAGTATGGCTTCTGGAGCCAGCCAGCCTGCGTTTATATACAGGTACTAGATGTGTGGCCTTGGGCAAGTTACTTAACCTTTCTGTGGCTCAGACTGCAGAATGGAGATAATGTCTCCTAGAGCTGCTGTCGGGATCAAGGTTAACATGCGTAACGTGTGCCTGGAACAGCGACTACAATATTAACTGTTAATATTATTATAAATCATCTTTTCCATGAGAATGTGGAAAAAAGGAAGGGCAAATTTGTATATCCAGTCCCTAGCATAATAGAATATTCAATGCTCCTTGAATGTTACAGGATAGTTTAGGTAGATTTGGTTTTAGAGCTCTGACCCACTGTTCACTCATTTATTCATTTAGTCCATTATTCAGCAAATGTTTCTTGAACTCCTACTGGGCACTGGGGATCTTGCTAAGTGCTGGGTATAGATGACAAACCAGAAGAAGAAGATCTCTGCCTTTAGGGGGATTAATGGTGGAGACTATCATAAAAGAATAAAGACAAGAATAAATTTATAATTACAATTTAATTACTTTGAAGGAAAAGAGTAGAGAGCTATGAAAGAAAAGAACCTGGCCGGGCGCGGTGGCTCAAGCCTGTAATCCCAGCACTTTGGGAGGCCGAGACGGGTGGATCACGAGGTCAGGAGATCGAGACCATCCTGGCTAACACGGTGAAACCCCGTCTCTACTAAGAAATACAAAAAACTAGCCGGGCGAGGTGGCGGGCGCCTGTAGTCCCAGCTACTCGGGAGGCTGAGGCCGGAGAATGGCGTGAACCCGGGAGGCGGAGCTTGCAGTGAGCTGAGATCCGGCCACTGCACTCCAGCCTGGGCTACAGAGCGAGACTCCATCTCAAAAAAAAAAAAAAAAAAAAAGAAAGAAAAGAACCTTTTGTTGTCTTCAAGTCCTGCTGCACAATGGCGAAAAATGCAGGAAGATAGAAAAGAAATCGCATATGTGCTCCTCGTATTGTTTTAATAAGTATGGGTGATCAAGGCAGAAATGTCTGTATAACTGATCTTTTACTGGTCTTTCTTATGCTTCGGCTCAATCAACACATAATGCTCTCTGATGTCCATGGCTGGTTAGCTCATTTGGTTAGCTAATGAGGTCAAGGTCAGAGGTCAGCATGGGTCAGCAAGCTTTTCTCTTTTCTGTGGCCAGATTGCACTCTTAACCTCAGCCATCTTGCAAAAGTGAACATTTGGTCATAGGAAGGCTGCGTCAAGAGAATGTGGATGGAGGAGTCCCAAAATTACCACAAATGCAAGCCTCATTGATCACAGGTGTCTGTTGGCATTTTCTTATACTAATGATAGCATGCTATATTTCATTGTTTTCTGTCACTAGAGTACTAGTGCCATTTTTGACCAATGTAGCCAATGATTTCTACAGTTTTTTCCCCAGAAAGGAAAATATCTTTTCAAAATAATCAAACCACTTTTGAACATTATCTCTGATAGAGGGGTGTTGTAGACTAGAGCAGTCTATTTCTGATAGTAATGTAAAAATCACTTGGGGGTCTTTTTACAAGGCAGATTCTGCTGCAGTAGGTCTGGGCCCATAGGGCTAGAGATTCTGTGTTTCTACTAAACTCCCAGATGATGCTGTTGCTGTGATCCATGGACCACAATGAGAAGAACATGCAACTAAACAGACTATAGTAAGTCAAAGCTAAGTCTAGATTTTAGCACAACATATACCAAGCCAAGGCATAGTGAATGTGACCACGAGTGCCACATGGTGGAACTGTTTATTACTGAGGACACTTCATTGTTTATAGATAAGCTCTCCCCAAACAATGTTGCCTTTCAGTCTTTTTTGTAAGTGGCATCCTGTTTTCCTGGGAGGGGAAGCATAAGGAAGAATTCAATACACTTTCATTTAAGAATATATTAGCTCCAGCTCTTTGAGCATTGCACACACACACACACACACACACACACACACACACACACACGTAATGCCATATATGAGCATTGATACTCATATATATATAATGCTCATATGTATATGTAATGCTTAGAGAGCTAATTCCATGTTATACAACATAAAATGTCTTTGAAATACACACAAAGCCTTTGTTTTATGGAGATGATTTTAGTTTCATCTTCCAGTTATGCCACCATGTGTGACAAGTGTGGTAAAAATCTTTGTGTCTTCTGTATTTTTTTTTTTTTTTTTTTTTTTGGTAACAAAAGGAGACAGCGCCTTTTCCCACTGCTCAGATGTGGGCCTCAGAAGAGGCCTATTCTCCTGCTGACATGTCTGCGTCACTCCTATTGATGCTATGATGATCATGAGCATGAAGGTGCCAAAGAAACTGCTTCTCTGAGGAAATTTCCATGAGTGTGAAATCACGGGAATCAAAATTGATGGGAAAGTCCCTCCAAAAGTGTGAAAATTGCCAGGATTCTTACAGGGAAAGAGCCTATGATCATCTCCTTCACCATTTAGTCAGATGCATTTCTATTGCTTTTGGAGAAAATTGCCAAGCTCTGTTCAGCGCAAAATGCTTCATTTTTCTTCAAGTATGTGGGTGGATATATGTTTGTAAAATTTGAATGTTCATAGTTTAGATTATTTAGTCCAGCCTCAGCATTCAACAAGCAAGGACATCCAAGAACAGAGGAATGAAATGACCTTAAGATGTTACATCCAAGTTACAGCCGGAACCAGGATACAAACCCAAGTCTTCTGCTTCTTTCTATTGTACCTCCATGCCTTGGACCCAGGGTAGAAGGTGAAAACACATACATTTGAAGAAAAGTTTAGGATTGGCACATATCTTTGTTCCTCAATTTATTTAAGCAATTAATAAACACTCAATTAGCTACTACTATGTGCCTAGCACTGTTTTGCATAACATAAAGTAATTTAATATTTATTCATTAGTTCAGTTTTTCGGTTGGTAAGCTACTCAGAGATGAGTTAGGTGCCTTGGGCTGCTGAGTTAACTCTTGCAGCCCACTTGAGCTATTTATTATAACAAACTTCTGCATGCTTAAAACCTCCACCACTTTTTACTCTTCTGTCTCATCCCCCACACAAATCAGTGGCTAAGATTCTTTCCCAAGTGCCTCTTACATCACTTCTTTCCTTTCTTCATCTGCTTGTCTTGAAGGAAGGCCTTATATTACTCAACTGCCTGGTCTGTGGTTGAGGCTTGGAGCCCCTCCTCCCAGGGATCCCCTATAGCCCTGACTTTCTTTTCTCTTTTCCCTCAAAGCCTTCTGGTTTTGCTCCCCTGAGTTTGCTAGGTAACTGAAGCTAGTGTACTATTATTCCCTTAGTTTCCTTCCTATAATTTTTGATCTAGACTCTTCCAAAGTTCTCCTAATCAGTGCTCTTGATCACAGCTTTTCTTCCTCCTATTTGTCCTATACATACCTGCTAAATCTATGTTTCTACAATGTGGTCATTTGCAGACATGGCCCATCTTGCCTGGAACTGCACCTGAAACACTGCAGGGGTTAATAAGTGTCTCCCTCTTGTTTTTCCCTCTATCCTACATGTACCAAAGCTGGGGGAAGAAGTCTCTAGTGATTCAGTTTCCATATATGTAAAATGGGGGGTAATAATAATACTAACAATTTCATAAGGTTGTTGTGAAAGTTTAGCTATTATTATTAATGAGAAAATGCCAAGCTATGAAATAAATTTTGTTTTCTTCTGATACTTGGTATCATTTCATGTATGCTAGTTTTAGTTATTTTTTAACCAAATGGTAAATATCTTGAGGAGAAGACAATGTGTTGCCTGTTGGGCTTCCCTTTGAAACCCAGCAATTGCCTAGTATGGGGCTGTGATCTCAGTGGGTACCAGGAGTGTTGTTCAGCTGGGTCGTGCTCATACCGGCCACCAGCCAGGGACCATGCCCCTCCGTAGGACATCTGTTCTGATGGGTCAGTGCTTGTGCCACGTTGGTTGACAAATATTTGCACATCACCCCTGCTTGACTGATTTATGGTAACTGGAGTTTAGCCTTGACCAACTGAAAAAGTTAAAATAGAGGAAAGGTATACAGGCTTTAACTTTCTCCCTGCCACCCTCGTAATATGAATTGTGTATTAAGAATAAGTTACAATGTATGATTTGAATCCCTCTCATGACCTACCTTACTTCATTGTGACTAGGTTTGTGTTTGTTTGTTTGTTTGTTTGTTTTACAGAGTCTTGGTCTGTCACCCAGGCTGGGGTGCAGTGGCATGATCTCGGCTCACTGCAACCTCTGCCTCCTGGGTTCAAGCAATTCTCCCACCTCTGCCTCCCAAGTAGCTGGGATTACAGGAGCCCACTATCACGCCTGGCTAATTTTTGTATTTTTAGTAGAGATAGGGTTTTGCCATGTTGGCCAGACTGATTTCAAACTCCTGACTTTAGGTGATCTGCCTGCCTCGGTCTCCCAAAGTGCTGGGATTACAGGGGTAAGCCACCATGCCCAGCCCTATGCCTAGGTTTTAACAGAATATTATACGGAGGGTAGAGGTAATAATCGGAGAAACACAAAGAGATGGCAAAAGGCTGCAGGAGCAAGGTAGACCTGGATTCCCACGCTGGCTGTAGCCAGCATGCACTCCCACCGTTGACCTGCGGATGGCGCTGTGGGTGGAGCCCACACCTGGGGACCCCAGCTGAGGAGGCATTTCACATTGGTAATAGTATTTATTTGTTTATTTTTTAAGAGAGGGTCTTATTCTGTCACCCAGGCTGCAGTGCATGATCATGGCTCACTGCAGAGATCAAGGCTCACTGCAGCCTCAAACTCCTGGGCTCACGCCATCCTCCCGCCTCAGCCTCTATAGTGGCTGGGACTACAGGCTCATGCCACCACAACTGGCTATAATTTTATTTTTATTTTTTCTAGAGACAGGGGTCTCACTTTGTTGTCCAGGTTGGTCTCGAACTCCTGGGCTCAAGCAGTCCTCCCACCTGGGCCTCTCAAAGTGCTGAGATTACAGGCGTGAGCCACCATGTAAAGCCTGGTATTAGTATTTAAAAAGCTAGATAGCATATTGTTATCTTCATGCATTCCTCCCTCATTAAGTAAGGATTTCTATCAAATAGCTGATGTAAGCACACTCTTTGTCCATGTTACAATGTTGAAGAAAAATAAACTCATACCTTGGGATGTTTTTCCTTTGGGACGAGACCCCTTTCAGCTTTTACATTAGGATCAATTGCTTCTTAGTGTGATTTGAAATCTCTTTTACCTCTTCAGCACTGAATTTCCCTGAATCCAAACATAACGCTGAACACTAGGTTATGGGGTAGAGGGTGGTGAGTTACATGTAACTCTCTTCAGCGTTTGGGGAATCCCAAAGACTTCGTGCTGCCTCCTCCCGCTGAGTTTTGGGAGTTTAGCAGACACCATAGAAAACTTCCCTTCAGCCCTCAGGTTTGATTTCCCTAGCAACGGCAGCCTTAGAAACTTGAGAGAGAGGGATGGGGGTTGGGGAGATGGTTGAGAAAGAGATAAGAAGAGATGACTGAATAGGCCTGGGATTTTATGTGCAGTGCTTAATTTGAAAGTGAGGGGAGCGGGTGGGAAGGACTGCCCAAGCCCGCCGCCAGTGATCTCATAGCCGCCAAAAGGCAAGCGAGGGCCTGGCTGCCAACTGAAAGGAACAAAGGCGGTAGGTGGGTGGAAGTGGCGGAGGGAGGGAGACAACTCGTAAAGGCTGGCGAGGCCCAGAGTTCTGGCCCTGGGAGGGGACGCATCCCAGCCCACAGAGGCTCCGGCCCGAAGAATGGCCTGGCGTGTAATTCAACGCAGGCCCGGTGACCACACTGGTGTTGTAGCCTTTTGTGTGAGCGACAACAATGGAGGGGGAGAAATCAGGCCACCGGCTCGCGGTGCAGACTGGCTGGTGCGGATGTGTCTTGGCCCTGGCGGCAACGTGAGCTGCCTGTCAGGCCGTTGCCCGGCAACTGGACGCCGCCCGATCCCGCCTGCAGAGCGCGCCGAAAGCCGCGGCAGCCGGGTTGAAAGGCAGAGCGGCGTGGTTCACAGGCCGGGTCCGGGGAACAGGAAACAAAGGACAGCGAGCTGAGGCAGGGATTGCGTGGGATCAGGAGAAGGCCTCACACCGTGCGAGGGGGAACATTGGGAACCCCCTTTTCTCAAGGCCCTGAGTTGGTGCGCTGTCTTAGCCTAGCGCATGAACTGCTTGAACAAATACAGCTCTTCCTCCATCTTCAAGTTCGCACAGCATTCCTAGCCCAGATGTTGTATTCCATTGTCTGCCTATTGTGTGAAAGACGTAAATAACCCCAGACAAATAACAAAAACAAACCTTGTTCAAGTGGCCAGCTGAAATTCATTTGTAAGTCAGGAAAATTTTCCAAAGTAGGACCTACCATGCACCTGGTGGATAAACAGGCAGAGGCTCACCATGCAAAAATACATTTGTTAAATGTAGTGTGGTTCCTGGATTGCATCGTGAAACTGGAAACACTGGTGCTATAAAGCCTGTCCTTTGGTTAATAGTGATGTAACAACGTTAATTTCTTAGTTTAGATCCCGAGTCAGCAAACTTTTTCTGTAAAGGAGCAGAGGAGAGAATCTGGGGCTTGTGGTCCAGATGGTCTCTGTGCAACTACTCAACTGGGCCACTGTAGAGCTAAAGCAACCAGATACATATATAAAGGAATGAGCATGTTTCTATTTTAATAAAAGTTTATTTTTAAATTTATCACTATTATTTTTTTGAGACAGAGTCTTTCTCTGTTGCCCAGGCTGGAGTGGAATGGCAGAGCTCACTGCAGTCTTGAACTCCTGGGCTCCAGCAGTCCTCTTGCCTCAGTCTCCAAAATAGGTAGGACGACAGGCACACTTCACTGCCTGGCTAATTTAAACAATTTTTTTTGGTAAAGATAGAGTCTCACTGTGTTGCCCAGGTTGATCTCAAACTCCTGGCCTCAAGTCATCCTCCTGCCTCAGTCTCCTAAAGTGGTGGGATTACAGGTATGAGCCAACTTGTTTGGCTAAAATTTTATTTATGAGCACTGAAATTTCAGTTTCATGTAAGTTTCACATGCTATGACGTATTAGTCTTCTTTTGATTGTTTAACCATTAAACATTTAATACTCTTTGTAGGCCCTACAAAAACAGACAGTGGGCTGGATTTGGCCTACAGGCTGCTACAGCTTGTCATTCCCTGGTTTGAACAAATGAACCAAAGTTATGTAAAATGTTAACATTAGGAGAAATTGATGCAGGATATACAAAAACTCTCTGTACTCCCCTTGCAACTTTCTGTTAATCTAAGATTATTCCAAAATAAAAAGCTGGTTTAAAAAAAGTATTTAAATGGAAAGCTTCTTAGATGGAATGTTTAGAAAGAGATTTGTTGTGGGGAGGGGAGTAAATCAAGATTTGGGTGTGTGTGTGTGTGTGTGTGTGTGTGTGTTTTGGAGACATGCAGGAATGTTTTTCTTGTTATTTGTTGACATATGGTACTAAGACCTCCCAAATGAAACTCCTTGCTACACCACTGTATTGGTAATCAAGCCATTAACATCAAACAGCCTGAAAACAAAATAGCATTCCAATTACACAGAACTCTTTGACCCTGAGGGTTAGGCGAACAGTTTCAGCTCCCACTGAACCAGGATGGGAAACACTGGAACAAAGAATTAAACTCTTTTTGCTCCAATAGGAAACTGAAAAATTGTTGGCCAGCTCATTTTTAACTACACACACACACAAGCGCGCACACACACACACACACACACACACACAGTCTTTTTGTTTTCTAATCTGGCTAACATCTATGCCAAACAGCATACACAAGACTTTGATTTACAAACCAGGATCTATATTCTTTCCCAGATTTTACTAGTTGTGTGAATACAAACTTTCCTTTATATTTGTTCAAAAATAGTATGATATGAGACCCACTCCTTGCTTTCCTTCAAATTGGGCTCTTAAACATTTTATCTCAGGCTGGGCACTACCAGTTACTAAGAATGGATGATGATTAAGATCTAGACCTGCTATACAACTTAGTGACTATAGCTAACAACACTATATTGTGCGCTTTAAAATATGTTAATTGGACAGATCTCATTGCAAGTGTTCTTAGAAAATAATAATAACAAACACAAGGAAATTTTTGGAGATGATGGAAATATTACATGCGTTGGTTGTGATGATAATATCATAGGTATACGCATATGTCCAAACTCATCAAGATGTATACCTTCAATGTGTGCACACTTCGGTATATCAATTATACTTCAATAAAGCTAAAAAAAAAAAGGATGCTGAGACAGTACAAGGGGGCGCTTAAAGCGCACCTACTTCCCGACTGCAATACTAGGAGGGTGTGGTCTATGGTAGGAAGATGATATAAAAGCTCATGTGTAGCTAATTGGTGTAACCCTGGGCATGGTGGGCCAAGGGAAGCTCAGTAGTGGGTTGATGTTGAAAGTGAAGGAGGGACTGGTGCAGTGTTCCTTGACAAAATGTGAAACACATGGAAATTTGATTTTAGGAATTTTCCATCACCCCTGCTTTCTAGTTTCCTTTCCTTCTCTCACATTCTCAACTACTCCACATTTAAGACTTTGACATCTCAATCAACTTTTTTTTTTGTTTGAGACAAGGTCTCACTCTGTCACCTGGGCTAGAGTGCAGTGGTGCAATCATGGCACACTGCAGTCTTGACCTTCTGGGGTCAAACAAGCCTCCCACCCCAGCCTCCCAAGTAGCTGGGACCAAAGGCGCATGCCACCACACCTGGCAGTCTCACCCTGTTGCCAGGCTGGAGTGCAGTGGTGCAATCTTGGCTCACTGCAACCTCCACCTCCCGAGTTTAAGTGATTCTCCTGCCTCAGCCTCCTGAGTAGCTGGGATTACAGGTGTGTGCCACCATGCCCAGCTAATTTTTGTATTTTCAGTAGAGGTGGGGTTTCACCATGTTGAACAGGATGGCCTTGATCTCTTGACCTCATGATCCACCTGCCTCAGCCTCCCAAAGTGCTGGGATTACAGGTGTGAGCCACTCCGCCTGGCCCACCTGGCTAATTTTTAAAAATATTTAATAGAGAAGAGGGGGGGTCTCACTATGTTGCTCAGACTGGTCTTAAACTCCTGGGCTTAAGCAATCTTCCCACTTCAGCCTCCCAAAGTGCTGGGGGATTACAGGTGTGAGCCACTATGCCAGGCCTTAATTGGCCTTCTCAGTTGGAGATGTTTCAGGACCCATTCCTTCAACAGCTATTATCAAGTATGGACTTTCCTTGTGTCAGGTCCTGGACCAGCACCAGGGATATGAAGATAAATTAAACATGGCTTATAGCCTTGAGCATCAAGGGGCTTGGAGTGTAAACAAGGTCAAGTTCTTCAGTGTAGTTGGTGAACACCAGCACCAGAATCACTAGGGATCACAGAAAGACAAATAGTGCATAATGGCACTTATATGTGAAATCTAAATAGTTGAATTGAGGGAAGAGAAATAGTGGTTGCCCGGGGGTGGGGGAAATGGGAAGTTGTTGGGCAAAAGGCACGAGCTTTCAGTTATAAGATGAATAAATTCTGAAGACCTAATATACAGCATGGTAACTCTAGTTAATAATCATGTATTAGATACTAGAAGTTTGCTAAGAGAATAGACCAGTGTTCTCACCATATACAAAAAAGTAGCTTGATTGTGGTAATCATCATAAAGGTATGCTTATGTCAAAACACCATGTCGAATGCCTTAAATATATACATTTTTAAAATACTTCAATAAAGATTAACAAATCATTAAAAAAACCAGAATCACTGTGGAAGGTTTTATTTACAAATGTTGCCTCCTGGGCCCACCCCACAATTGCTAAATCAAAATCTGCACAGGGCAAGTGAATCTGTATTTTACCAACTCCCTCAAGTGAATATTTTGGTCACTAAACATTTGAGATCCACTGGAATTTGTGAATGGATGTGAAATATCTTAGTTATAATGATGATGTTATGAACTGATTATTATAGAAGCGTAGAAGTGGGTGGTGGGGTAGGGTCAAATGGGAAGTTCCCTAAAAATGACACCTGAGGCCAGGTGCGGTGGCTCATGCCTGTAATCCCAGCACTTTGGGAGGCCGAGGCGGGCTGATCACGAGTTCAGATCGAGACCATGCTGGCTGACACAGTGAAACCCCGTCTCTACTAAAAATACAAAAAAATTAGCCAAGCGTGGTGGTGGGCACCTGTAGTCTCAGCTACTCGGGAGGCTGAGGCAGGAGAATGGCGTGAACCCGGGAGGCGGAGCTTGCAGTGAGCCGAGATCGTGCCACTGCACCCCAGCCTGGATGACAGAGCGAGACGCGTCTCAAAAAAAACAAAACGAAACAAAAATCAAAATGATACCTGAGCCTATTTTAATGAAAGAGAAGACAAGGGTGGGGATGAGGGTGAGGGACAGAATGATAAAGGGAATGGGGGCAGGACACAGAATCCCGAAGTGTGCAAACCCACACTTCCTTCTGTAGCTGGAGTGTAAGGAGAAAGGAGGAATGACTCGCTGATGGTGACTTTCAAGCACTGTGATAGACAGTGGAAAACTCATTTGAGCAAGGGATATTTCTTTATATCCCTTTGCCTCATTATAAGTTCAAGTCCTTTCTCTGATAAGGGGCTCTGGTTTTTGGCAAGGACTTGGCCTTTTCCTTCACATCATAGTTTCTATAACCCAGGCACATGGAATAAAAATGGGCTCCATGTCAAAAGATGATACTAGATAAGGGCTTATCAGGTCACGCAGGCCACTCTGCTTTTTAGACTCAAACACCTCAGGAAATAGAGAGATCTACCTTTATCAGAATAGGGCTGTTAACTCTGTGATGTGCAATCAAGGGAGGATGTATCTTATCCTTTGGCACTTTTAAAAGAAGGCAGGCAGTGCCTAGATTTTGGGGCCTGGTTCTGAGGTCGTTCTGGGAAGAGAATGTGGCCCTCTCTATCCTCCAGCCTCTATTTCTGCTTTGCCCTGTCATTGCATCCTCATGGGCATTTTTGTCTTCTTCCAGTGTTTCTTTTCCTGGACTTCAACAGGTGGCCTTGGCATTGCAAGCCTTCGATTCTTCTGAAAACAAGATGATTACGTGGTGTGGTCAGCCTTATCTTCTTTCCCATGGTTTCATGTTTCCCTCTAGGTTGATCTGGTTTCTTTGACTACCCTATTTTAGGAATGAGACATTTTGCTTGGTGAAGCGCGTGAATGGATGTAGCCAGGACAGCTAATCTAGACAACACACACACACACACACACACACACACACACACACGCCTCCAACAGCTGCAGAGACTATTATCTATGTTGTTTTTCATCACCGGCTAGAGAAGAAGCTCAATTCATCAACATAGTTGAAGTCTCTTGAGAAGTTAGCATTTACCATTTGGCTCCTAGAAGAGAGAAACATTTGTTTTGTGCTAAAAGTGACCTTTTGTGTCTTTCAGTAGGAAGCCATGGATGGCTTTAGGTGAAAACAGAATGGTGACCACTTGTATAAAGGTAGAGAGTAGGGTGTTGATGGGTGGAGAAACATGAAAGTAGATATACTCTTATTTCATCCCTACACATCCACATACATAATCATTTCCACGGAGCAGTTGAAAAAAAATAAATAAGTAAAAAACTCCAGCTCAGCATATCTCAACCTTGCCACTATTGACACGTCAGGCAAAATAATTCTTTGCTGTCGGGGCTCTTCTATGACTTGTAGGATGTTTAGCAATATCTCTGGCCTCTACCCACTGGATGCCAGTAGCAGCCCCAAACACCTTCTGGTTGTGACTACCAAAAATGTTTCCAAACATTGCCAAATGTCTTCTGAAGGGCAAATTGCCCCATGTTAAGAACCACTGTTCTGGTAGAATCACTGACCACGTTAATAAATCAAGCTGCATCTAAGTGTTTATGGTAGTGATGGGAGGGCAGGATGCTCCAGTGGCTGCATTTTTTGTGGTTGGTAACTTTCATGGATAGATCAGGCTTAAGTGGATGTGGAGCATAGTTTCACCCCGAGAATGTGAGAGTCACAGCTGCAAGCTGACAGTGGAAAGGAGCAAATCCTTTTGGATAGGATATCCTGTGAGCATAATATGTGACATTCATCGGTTTTCAGAAGTGGCTTTAAAGTTTTTTCTTCTTCTGAAGCTTTGTGTGGTTGCTGTCTTCAAGCATAGAATTTCAATTCTTCACAGTTCACAGGAGATGCAGGAGAAACCTTTTTTTCTCCCTGTTGCAGTCTGTGGGTCTCCTCGACAATATGCTGGTATCCATAAAAAAGAAAAATTCAACTTCTAACTTGTGGTATTTGATTTTACCCAGAGTCAGAGAATGTTCCATAGTCCAAGTCCCATTAATCTTATGATGAAATTATGTTATAGTCTGGTACATCCTTCAGTAGGAAATTCCCATGGTTCCAGGCCCCCAGGGCGGGTCCCTGTGCTGATTTTGGAGGAAATCCACACTGCTTTCTCCAAACTGTGTTAAGCCTTTCCTTTGCTCTTATCAGGCTCGCTCTGCCCTTTATACAATAAGGCCTAAACAATGAAAAAGCCATGGTGAGATTTAGATGAAAAAAATCACAAAGGAAGGAAATTTTGAATTACTGCTTTCACTCAGGCTCTCATTCAACGGGTCCTAGCATTATCAAAAGATCAGGGAATCATGTTATATATATAATTATCTATAAATATGCTATTATAGGCTTATATTCTTAAAATATCTCAATCTTTGAACTGCCAAGTAAAAAGTTCCAGAGAACTAGTCAGAGTGTCTCGGGGACCTTGGAAATAAATTATGGGTACGCTCATAGTTAAACTTAACAGAAGGAAGTTAAGATTGATAGTCACAATATCTTTGTTCTTTGATCAAATTTAATTTTGTCTAGACATTAACACCATGCTTAGATATCCTGACATCTTTCCATTTTTATATTGTCATTATAGTGGGATATGCATGGACATATTGACATTAATATGTAGAGATCAAGTTGCTTTCATCTTTGCAATACTATCATTAGCTAAGTTTCCTTTAAAGCACCAGTTTGTCTGTGTGAATTTTTTCTTTTTTGTAAGTCAGTTGTAAATTGGTGATTGTAGTTTCACTCTATTCTCATGAGTGTAACCTAACACTATGGGGTTTACCCTGGCATGTGAGATAGTCATAATAACATTAACTTCAAAATCTGTAGGACGAAATCTAGGGTTTGAGTTTCCCTAATCCTTTGCAGAGCTGTAACTTAGCTGGAAAATTACATTTCAATTGAACATTCTATAATGCTCAGAGGCACTGCAATCAATGAGCGTGAAAATGCCAAGCACATCCCATCCTGGCACTTCTTATTAAGCATAGAACATTCTTGAGTGAAAGTAATATCACAGAGTAATTTGGTTATTAAGGCAATAATAACATATCTTGTCCTGGTGATAAAGTTACCTTTTCTTAACAGTTTTTCTCCGCCATTTTAATAGTTGCATTAAGAGAGGTGCGTAGGAATTTTCTTGGAACATACCGCCTGTTCCACATTGGTTTTTTCCTATCTGATTCTACCATTATGTCAAAGGCTGGATGACATAGTTCTGTTCTTAGAGCCAGCAAATCCAAAGATTTCAAATCAACATTAAAAGAAAACCTAAAAACTTCTTCAGTAAGACCTATTGATATAGTCGAAGTGTTATTCCATAGGTGGTAGGATTACAGGTGATTTTTAAAAAACTATTTTTCTTTGTACTTACCTGTTTTCAAATTTTTCTGTAATTAATATATATTATTGTGTATTTCAAAAGCTTTATTGTAAGAGGGTTTGTGGATCCAGCTTCATAGCTATTTCAAACTACTCAATTACAGAAATATAGTATTATACATTTTTATACATTTTTATCCCATTTTTCAAAATATAAAGATATTTTTATTTTAGTTCCTTGTTTATGCATTTAAAAATGCATAAAGGCAATATTTTTACTCCTAAAGTTTATGTAGCAAAGAAAGGAGCAGGTCATTCTTAGCTTTTGGTTTAGGATATTCCTAGGGAGATATGAGTGTATTATTTGTTCATTTAAGCATCTCAAGTTGATCGAATTGAAACAAATGAAAAAGTGTATTATGCATTCAGTGGACTTGCTTTTTTAGGATAGATATGTTTGGAGTATATTCAGATACATTCCTGATAAGTGTTTTTAATTTGATTAAATATGATCACAACTACACAAAAGCAGCCCTATATTGTAAAGCTATGAGAACATCAGCACAACTACCTGTCACTCAATTGTAAAGCTATGAGAAAATCAGCACAACTACCTGTCACTCAATTGGCTCTGAACTTTCATCTATTATTACCCAGTTTAAAAAATAAGCAAAGGACAGGAGAGAAAAAATGAAAAAAACATAGGTAGGAAGCAAAAATGCATATTAATAGTCAATCAGTTAACAATTTCTGTTGGACTTATTTATCATCAAACAATATACGTCATTTGCCTGAGTGATGAATTGCCTACCAACACAGTATCTGACATATAGTAGGTGCTTAATAAATATTTGTTTTGAATGAATGCATACATTCATAGAAGTAAAATCATCATAATGAATTAAAAAATGTAGAACTTCAGAGAAGGGAACTTTGACTGTGGCTGGGAAACTTTTTACCAAGGAGAAAGAAATTAAGCTTGGAATTGTAATATGGGCATTTCTCAGGTGGAGAAGGCAGGGAAGAGATGTCTCAACTGCAAGCCCTACACTCATACAGATTAGATTTTTCCTGAGCAGGAGAAGAGGTCATATGTAAGAAGAGGGAGAGAAAGGGGTTAGATTGGGGAGGCACTGTTCAGCCACAGAGATGAGTCTAGACTCGCTCATTCTACCGCAGTGCTAGGGAGAGCCCAAATTCTGCCTCGAGGAGACTCTTGGGCCAGTCTTCAGGGAGTTTGTTGAGATCTTTGGTCTCATGTTCAGTTTGTGATTTTTGTTTAGCTTTTGAGCTCCTCACAAATGTGACTCACTCTTGCCCCACTTGGGCTGATGGTTTAGGACACATGACATCTCCCTGGCTACAGAGTTCTTCTCACAGGTATGGCCTCAGACTCACTGCTGCTAGGAGTTCAGAGAAGCAGCCCAATGGGAGGGTTGTCTGAAGAATTCCTCTAGCTAGTGGTTTTCATGGGGAAAAAATACATGAGATTTCTCATATATATGTATTTATATGACATCATGAGATTATATAATACATATTTTTATTATGTAATATTGTATATTATATTATGTACAATATATATTTATAAAATATAATCTCATGATGTCATGTATATCTGATAATCACTATGTGATATATATGCTCACATGTACAAACACATTTTATTTATGTTGTTATCTGTATTTCATATTATAATATGTATGTATTCACAAAATTTGCCCTAAAGCATATTTTCCCTAGTTCCATATTTTTATAACTTGGGTGCATTCTGATATATTCTAGTCTATTCTATTTTTGTATTTCATTTTAAAAAATGCTTGTTATAACAGAATGCACTGATTTTATATGCTGTAATGGGCCTACCCATAGACTGAGAAATTTGGCTGTAGTTGAAGTTTCTCAAACATCAGTGTGTATTAGAAATACTTGGGAAGCTTTTTACAAAGCTAGGTTCCTGAGGCCCCTCCCCGCTAAGATTCTGACTTGTTGCATCGTAGAAAAGGCCCAGGAACCTACATTTTTTGGCTCAATATATGGAAAATAAAAACAACAGTGCTCAGTGGACTGTGCTAAGGTCCATATGAGAAGTTCAGACAATGTGTTAAATCCATGTTCAGAGTGAAGAGTGTTTGCTGTCCTGAGCAGAGTCTGCAACCCTCCAACTGCACACCTCTCAATGGGCGATCATTTCAAAGATGTCAAGAAAGAAAAGCCAACTCATGAAAGAGGGAAACAAAGAAGCTGGTTCATCGGAGAAAAGCTATTTATGTTACCTGTTAAAATGGAAACCTTTAGAAGCATTGCTTTGTTTAATATATTCACCTAACTTGGTCTTTATAAAATGTATTAATCTTCCTCTCTTCCTTTCAATGTAGTGAAATAAGCTCAAAATATGATTAAGCTAATGATATCTAGAGGTGACAGGCTGAGGCATGTTAATTCCTGAATAAAGTACCTTTTGGTTGAGAAACCCATAACTAAAATGGCCATCAACAGATCTCCAGGGAAAGCCTGCAAAGGTGAGAGTACTTAAGGCTGCCATGAAAGTAAATAAAGGTCCACATGCCCAGAATCTAAAACATAGCCACATAAAATGAACCTCATGATATTCAGATGGTGTCTAAAAGAATGGATTATGTTTGCTCGTTTGCCTTTTTTAGAGCCCTAAAAGGCCACACTTGTTTTAAGCAGCTGCAAAATAAATAAATAGATTTTTAGAGCAAAATTAAGATTTGGTTGAAACATCTTTCTCATCAAATAGCATATTTAGGCCCCAGATGCTCTATGAAGCACTCATAAATAATGTGATTTCTGTCTCTAGGAGCTGACATTTGCAAGAAGATGCTTGGTAAAAGTGTAGATATAAAATACCTATTTGTAGAAATACAGTATACTGCCTTTTGTATAAGAAGATAATGTTAAATGACCTATCATCATTTATTTTGAGCCTCTTTTCTGTCTACATACTCTTACCCAGTTACCCTCATAACCAGACACACATTTGTCAAAGGAATAATTCATGGAACAAAACAAAATGAGATAAGCTACTGAGTTAGTTTTTCACTATAATTTTAGCATTTCGGTGGTCTGTGATAGACAATGGAACTAACCAGTAAAAGAAGCTTAGATTGATAAATGCCTTAATCTGCCTCCATGCAAAAGAAATATTCGCATTATATAAAGTTCAGTTTTCTTGAATATTTGCATTATGTGTATTTTAAAATTGCTTTCTTAAAGTATAAATGACATGCGACAAAGTGCATGTATTTAGGTGTACAATTTGATAAATTTCAGCGCATGTATACACCCATGAAACCACTGCTGCAATCAAGATGAAGGACATATGCATTACAACCCCGCACTCTCTTGTTCCGCTTTCTACCCCCTGCCTCCTACTCTGCTGCATCCATTCCTCCTCCCAACAATCTCTAGGCATTCACTGATTTTCTTTCTGTCACTGTTGATTAGTTTGCATGCCATAGAATTTTCTATGAAAGTAACCATGCAACATGCATTCTTGTTTTGTCTAGCTTTTTTTTTTTTCCCCCCTCAGGAATTATTTTGAGATTCGCCCAGATTGTAGCATTCGTTAATAGTTCATTCCTCGTTATTGCTGAGGAGTGTTCCATTGTATGGACATATCACTATTGTTTGTCTGTATACCCACTGAAGGACATTTGGTTGTTTCCAGTTTTTGGCTATTACAATAAAGCTGCATGAACATTCATGGATAAGTCTTTATATAGATATATGCTTTTATTTCTCCAGGTAAATACATAGGAGTAGAATGGCTAGATCACAGGGTAGGTTTATGTCTAACTTTTTTTTTTTTCTTTTTTTTTTTGAGACAGAGTCTGTCTCTGTCACCCAGGCTGGAGTACAGTGGTACAATCTTGGTTTACTGCAACCTCTGTCTTCGAGGTTCAAGGGACTCTTGTGCCTCAGCCTCCTGAGTAGCTGGGATTACAGATGTATGATACCACACCCGGCTAATTTTTGTATTTTTAGTAGAGCTGGGGTTTCTCCATGTTGGCTAGGCTAGGCTGGTCTTGAACTCCTGGCCTCAAGTGACTCACACATCTTGGCCTCCCAAAGTGCTGGGATTACAGGCATGAGCCACCACACCTGGCATGTCTAACCTTTTAAGATACCGTGAAACGGTTTTCCAATCTGGTTGTCCTATTTTACATTCTCATTAGCACGGTATCAGAGGTCCGGTTTTAAGCATCTTTACCAATACTCGGTATGATTTGTCTTTTTATTCTTTATGAGTTATTGGTATAATTTTTTTTCTTTTTCAACTTTTATTTTAGATTTAGGTAGTATACATGCACGTTTGTTACCTGGATATACTGCATGATGCTGAGGTTTGGAGTCTGAATGATCCCATCACCCAGACACTGAGCATAGTACCCAACATTTAGTTTTTCAACCCTTGCCCCCCTCTCTCCTGGCTCTGGTAGTCCCCAGTGTCTATTGTTGCCATCTTTGTGTTCATGAGTACTTGATGTTTGGCTCTCACTTATAAGTGAACGTGTGGTATTTGATTTTCTGTTTCTGCATTAATTTGCTTAGGATAATGGCCTCCAACTGCATCCATCTTGTTGAAAAGGACATGATTTCATTCTTTTCAGTTTGTCTTTTTAGAAGTGTGTTGTTTAATCTCCAAATATTTTGGGGTTTTCAACCATCTTTCTATTACTGATTTCTAGCTTAATTCCATTGTGGTCTGAGAACATACTTTGTATGATTTCTATTCTTTTAAATTTGCTTAGACACGTCTTATGGCCCAGAATGTGGTCTGCATTGAATGTTCCATGTGAATTTGGAAAGAATGAGCACTCTGCTGTTGTTGGATGTGGTACTCTAGAAATGTTAATTAGATATAGTTGATTGATGGTACTATTCAGTTCAACTACAATATGTCTTTACTGGTTTTTCTGCCTGCTGGATCTATCAATTACTGAAAGAAAGGTGTCAAAGTCTCCAACTAAAATATTTGTCTATTTCTCCTTGCAGTGCTATCAGTTTCTACCTCATGTATTTTGATGCTGTGTTATTAGGTATATACATTTAAGCATTGTTATATCTTCTTGGAGAATTAGCCCCTTTATCATTACATAGTGTCCTTCTTCATTCCTGAAAACTTTCCTTGTTCTAAATTCTGGTTTGTCTACAGACTGTCTACAGTTACTCCAGCTTTATTTTGGTTTGTGTTAGCATGGTGTATCTTTTTCCATCCCACTTATCTTCCCTTCCCTTTCTGCTTTGTCTGTTATTAATCGAGCATTTTATATGATTCCATCCTCTCTTCTCTCTAAACATGTCAATATACTTTCTTTAAAAGGGCCCTGGGCACTACCTGGGTCCCTCTCTATGTGCTGCAGCATGGAAATTCTCTCTGAGTGGTAAGCTGAGGTCCTTGTCAGACTCACCTTGGCACTACTGATATTTGGGGACAGAAAATTCTTTGTTATAGGGGGCTGAAGTGCATTGTAGGGTGCTTGGCACCATCCTTGGTCTCTACCCACTAATAGCAGCATCCTCAGTTGTGACAATCAAGAATATCCCCAGATGTTGTGAAGTATTCTCTGGGGGCCAAAATTATGCCCAGTTGAGGACTACTGATTTTGAGATTTGAACACAGACCCTTCAACCTGACACGCCTCCCTAATGTGTTCCTGTCTAACCTCTCCCAGTCTCATCATCTAGACTTTTGCTCATTCCATTCTCTAGCCAAAAAACTGCTTGCTGTTCTCCTATCATGCCTTAAACACCAGTGTCCCTGTGCCCCTTTTGTGCTGTTCTCTCTGCCCAAAATGCCCTCTCCTAGCTCTCTGTCAAAATTCTCCCCACTTTAAAGACCCGTCACAAATACCAAATTTTCTACAAAGCCCTTTTGATTTTCTAACCTGATATGATTTTCCTCTCCTAGTTTATGTGTCTCACGCCCCCATCTACCTTAGTAATGGTAAGCTTCTTAATGCATATCTTCCCTTCTGCACACATATTGTGCCTTCTGCACACACGGTACTGCCCTTAACTGCACATAACAGGTGCTCAACATATATTAATTGAATTTTTAGCTTTTACATATTAAGGTTCTTTTAAAATATATATCTGTTACCATTCAATAATAAAAGACAACCCAATTTAAAATAGGCAAAGGATCTGAATAGATATTTCTCCAAAGAAGATCTACAAATAGTCAATAAGCACATAAAAAAGATGTTCAACATAATTAGTTATTAAGGAAATGCAAATAAAAACCACCATGAGATACCACTGCATATCCACTAGAATGGCTACAGTAAAGAAGACAGTTAATAACAAGTGTTGGCAAGCATGTGGAGAAATTAGAATTCTCATACACTTCTGGTAGGAACATAAAGGCTTTGGTAAATTCTTTGGTAGACAGTCTGGCAGTTTCTCAAATGGTGAAACACAGAGTTACTATATGATGTAGCAATTCCACTCCTAACTATAGACAGACCCAAGAGAAATGAAATTTGTATCCACACAAAGACTTGCATACAAATATTCATAGCAGCATTATTCATAATATTCACAAAGTGAAAACAATTCAAATCCATCAGCTGATTAAGGAATACATAAAAGGTGATATGGTCATGCAATGGCATGTCATTAGCCAACAAGAAGAAATAGATACTGATATCTGCTACAATGTGAATGAACCTTGAAAGCATTATGCTAAGCGAAAGGAACCAGTCATAAAGGGTCATAAATTGTAGAATTTCATTTTATTGAAATGCCTAGAGTAGGCAAATCTATAGACATGGAAATCATTTTTGTGGTTGCCTAAAACTTGAAGGATGGGAAGACTACGGGATGGTGGCTATGGGGTATGGTGTTTCTTTTTGGGAGTAATGAGTGTTCTAAAACTGATCATGGTAATGGATGCCCAATTCTGTGAATATACGAAAAGCCATTGAATTGTCTGCTTTCAATAGGTGAGTTGTGTGGCATGTAAATAATATCTCAATAAAGCTCTTTTTACAAGACATATCTTTAATTAAGATTCCAAAGAAATACGTAATATTTAACATGACCAATATATATAAAAATGTTGATTAAAAAATAAAAATCCCTTTCTATGAGAAAACAGTTGGACAGCAAAGTCAGTTTTCTTGGCAAGAAGAAAATTGCTGAAGCTTTCACAAATCTGCCTGTAGAGTAACAGATGAATTCTACTAGGATAGGTTTTTGCTATTTTTGCTAAGACAACCTTTTTGGCACATTGTTTTTAAGCTTTGACTCATTACCTTTTGTGACAACATTGATAAAGTTCCCACCTAAGAACACTCCTTTACTCGATTTCATACTGTGTTATTAGAATATATATCCAAATCTTGTCTTTGCAAATAGCCAGAATAGCCACTACTTCCTGCATTCATAACATGATCGTCCTGCATTAAATAAGGTGGATTCGGCCGGGCGCGGTGGCTCAAGCCTGTAATCCCAGCACTTTGGGAGGCCGAGACTGGTGGATCACGAGGTCAGGAGATCGAGACCATCCTGGCTAACACGGTGAAACCCTGTCTCTACTAAAATACAAAAAAAATTAGCCGGGCGAGGTGGCGGGCGCCTGTACTCCCAGCTACTCGGGAGGCTGAGGCAGGAAAATGGCATGAACCCGGGAGGCGGGGCTTGCAGTGAGCTGAGATCCGGCCACTGCACTCCAGCCTGGGCAACAGAGCCAGACTCCGTCTCAAAAAAAAAAAATAAGGTGGATTCTTACATAGAGAACAAGTACTTGAAGCAGACTAATTAAAAGACACACTTGAAGATCAGACCTGATATAGTCACCTTTGTTTTCCAGACAGGCACTCCTGAATATAAATATATACCCCTTCCAATACATTGTTATCTGTTAGCTGTCTTTGTGCAAACTGGAGTAGATTTATATTTTGTTTCATGGGTGGAAACACTCAGAGACATAGGAGCAATGTTTTGGGAAATTCTAAACCAATTTTTAAAATCATGCCTGTTACCTGCTGAAAAAAACTGTATATTCACAAAAAAGCTAGATTAAATTGGTTAATTAATATATTGTAAATCTACTTATAATATTATTGTGATCTAGATTAGTGCAAACTACTAGGCATTTGACATCTTTTCTCCTCCTGTTATAATCAGCAGAGTAAAAAAATCAGCTATTTTTAACTCTTGCTACTGGCAATACTTTAAATTATGAATTGTGATTTTTTTCAGATACAAAAATAAATGTTATCTTATCCATATTCATTTTTTTGAGACGGAGTCTTGCTCTGTCCCCTAGACTGGAGTGCAATGGCACGATCTCGGCTCACTACAACCTCTGCCTCCTGGGTTCAAGTCATTCTCTTGCCTCAGCCTCCCCAGTAGCTGGGATTACAGGCGTGCACCACCATGCCCAGCTAGTTTTTGTAGTTTTAGTAGAGATGGGGTTTCACCATGTTGGCCAGGCTAGTCTCGAACTCCTGACATCGTGATCCACCCGCCTCGGCCTCCCAAAGTGCTGGGATTACAGGCGTGAGCCACCATGCCTGGCCGTTATCTTATCCATATTCATTTTTAAGACAAGCATATTAAAGAGAACATATTAATAAACCAATGAAATAGAATAATTCTAAGAATTTTTCAGGAAAAAATGTACCTTGCTGGAAATCCATCCTGTGTGTGTGTGTGTGTGTGTATGTGTATTTGTGTTTCAGTGCAAGATGTAGGAGGGGTCATTGTACCCCATTGATGGTCAATTAGTTTGAAGTAATCTGTTTCACTGGAAGAGACAAAAATATACATGAGAAGTGTTTTTGAATTTTGTTTTTTTAACTAGCTTCATCTTAGTGTATAGGTATGAAAGCAAGTCAAAGGGCTACTTGGCTGGGAACCTCTTGGTAAAGTAATCAGCTTTGATGTTAGTCTTTTGATAACCTCCACGGGTGTGCATAGAGGAAAGGACAGTTCTTCAGGATTTGCTTCCTTTGAGGCTTGATAAACTTACACATTCTAACTTTATACAGCAGCACCTGGAGTACTGGGGTTTCCCCGCGAGGAGGCAAATAATAAATGATAGGGAAAAAACACAAGACCCAGTGGGAAATAGAAACACAAGAAAAGAAACAAAAAGTATTACCCGTAGGAATAGAACACATTTGAATTTTGAGCTGGTGAAGAGTTCACAGATAATCACATTCAATATTTTAATTTTGGTCATGAAGGAATATGGTCCCAAAGAGGTTCAATGAAATATCCAAGATCATTAGGGAGTTAAGGCTGGAACCAGAATTAAACCCAATTCCTTGCAGTGTTTTTTAAAATACGTAATAATGTAGGATAAAACAATATGGAGGGAATGTCACTTAGTCATTCCTTAATTCCGCAAACATTTAGTGAGTGCATACGATGCTTGAGGTTCTGGAGTAGACGCTGGGTTTGCAATTGTGAATAGAATGGAAAACGTTTCCACCCTGGTGGGTCCTACAGTTCAGTGGTAGAGACTGAGTGATAGTCTCTTTGGGCAAACACACGCACAACACAAGTATGAACTCTGGAAGACAGAGACCGGATGCCGTAAGAACACATAACAAGGAGGCCTAGTGGGACAGTCAGGGTTGGGTCCCTATATAAGAATTCACATCTTAATTTTCTTGTCTTCCATCTTCCTTGCTATTACGACTTCCAGGCCTGGTTGTGTCCACGTTCACATTATCTCTGCCTGAAACAAATTCTCTTTACTTTCTAACATGGGAAACATCCTCTTGTCCTTTGGGGCCCAACTTCAATGTCATTTCCACAGAGAGGCCTTCCTTGACCTCCAGCCTAGGTTGCACACCCCCATCATTCATTCTCACAGCACCATACATTTTTTCCATAGTCAGACTTTTCACAATTGAATGTGTAGTTTAAGATCTGGTCACCTCACTAGACTGAGGACAGGGACCATATCTTGCCTTGTCCTGTGAACAGTCCTGCTATGTGTTAGACATTCAATAAATGTTTATTGAATGACTGAATGAATGACTCTGTCTGGGCTGTCATTAGTAATGATAACCATCCTTTCCTTGAAACCTCAGAAGTCCATGAAGTCAAAAGCAGCTTAGTTAATGTAAAAAATACCTTTGTTGTTGCCTTTACCTCTTGATCTCTCTATTCTGAATTTCTCTAATTGTTGACATAGAATAATCCATTCTTGGCTGGGTGCGGTGGCTCACGCCTGTAATCCCAGCACTTTGGGAGGCCAAGACAGGTAGATCACTTGAGATCAGAAGTTCAAGACCCTGTGTCTACTAAAAATCCAAAAATTAGCCAGATGTGGTGGCACATGCCTGTAGTCCCAGCTACTCTGGAGCCTGAGGCAGGAGAATCGCTTGAACCCGGGAGGCAGAGGTTGCAGTGAGCCAAGATTGTGCCACTGCACTTTACCCTGGGCAACAGAGGGAGACTCCAACTCAGAAAAAAAAAAAGGAAAAAAAAAAGGCCGGGAGCGGTGACTCACGCCCGTAATCCCAGCACTTTGGGAGGCCGAGGCGGGCGGATCACAAGGTCAGGAGATTGAGACCATCCTGGCTAACACGATGATGAAACCCCATCTCTACTAAAAATACAAAAAACTAGCCGGGTGTGGTGGCGGGCGCCTGTAGTCCCAGCTACTCAGGAGGCTGAGGCAGGAGAATGGTGTGAACCCGGGAGGCGGAGCTTGCAGTGAGCCGAGATCACCTCGCTGCACTCCAGCCTGGGTGACAGAGTGAGACTCTGTCTCAAAAAAAAAAAAAAGAAAAAAAAATCCAGTCACTAGACCTTTTAGTCTTTGGAAGATTTAGCTGAAATTAGTCCAGGGATCTAAGTAATTTTGGTTGCAAATAGGAAGCTCCTTCTTTGGGGTTTGTCTGTCCACATGCCTCTCCTCTTGTAACTGACTGGCATGCTCTGGAAGAAAGAAACCTCTAGCTGATGGGCCATAATCCTAAACGAACCAATGCAGAAACAGAAAACCGAATACTGGGCCTGGCGGGGTGGCTCACACCTGTAATCCCAGCACTTTGGGAGGCCGAGGTGGGCAGATCACGAGGTCAGGAGATCGAGACCATCCTGGCAAACACGGTGAAACCCCGTCCCTACTTAAAATACAAAAAATTAGCAGGGCGAGGTGGCGGGCGCCTGTAGTCCCAGCTACTCGGGAGGCTGAGGCAGGAGAATGGCGTGAACCCGGGAGGTGGAGCTTGCAGTGAGTGGAGATTGCGCCACTGCACTCCAGCCTGGGCAACGCAGCAAGACTCCATCTCAAAAAAAAAAAAAAAGAAAAAAAGAAAAGAAAACCAAATACTGCATGTTCTCACTTGTAAGTGGGAGCTAAACACTGGGTACTCGTGACCACAAAGATGGGAACAATAGATGCTGGGAACTATCACGGAGTAGGGAGGGAGTGAAGGGGGCAAGGGTTGAAACACTACCTATTGGGTACTATGCTCACTACCTGGGTGAAGGGATCATTTGCATCCCAAACCTCAGCATCACACAATATACCTTTGTAACAGACATGCACATGTACCTCCTGGATCTAAAATAAAAGTTGAGAAAGAGAGAACCCTCTAGCTGAAAGTGTGGTGAACATTCCTGCAAAACGTACATTTCCTTGAAAAGTCTGGATGTGGGCGTGTTCTGATGATAAGGAAGTTCTGTCAGCCATATACTGGTCCATGCTTTCCTGAAGTGGCCCAACTTCCTAGTACAGATAGACACACAAAGGAAGAGTGCCTCAGAACAAAAATAAGTTTTTAAAACAAAAAATATCAAGAATTACAGAAGTCTGGAGGGGAAACCCATGGTCAAAGCAGCGTGTTGATATAGAAAAATAACGAGAGATACAAAGAAACCTCACAAACTAATTTTTGCAGGCTATTTAGGCTTTACTGTTGGCTCTTTTTCTGGAAGGAGAACATAGTCATGCATCTTGCTTTGTCCTTCTTCAACCCCGTTCAATACAGCAATGAATGTGTTGAATATCTACTCTGTGCAAATCTAGCACGACTAAGGGAATGAATAAGACCACACAACTCTCTTCAGAATAACAAACTAGTAGGAGATGGAGATATGTATATGACTACAGAGACAGGTAAAAGTAATGTGGTCCCAGCAGGAGCTATAAACAAAATGTGATAGGAGCCCAGAGAGCGCGTGGTAATTGTAGACTAAGAAGAATCACTGATGTTCTTCATGGAGGCTTTTGCATTTTATTAGGCTGAAAAAAGGGGGCTTCAACAGTCAGATATGGTAGGGCAGGAAGGACTGGTGGGAGGAAGAATGGGGGGTTATGAGGAATGAAGAAGGAGAGGATATTTCAAGGGGAGAGAATGGCTTGACTGAATCCACAGAGTGACAGTATATTAGAAAACAGTTGAACTGACTCTAGAGGGTATGGCGTGGGGCTGGAGATGTTTGGCTGGGGATAGAGTGTAAAAGTACTTTCTGAGATCAAATTGTAGAAGGTCTTCAATTCCATTTAAGGTGATTGGATTGGATTCAAGTAGGCTGGTCCCTGGGTTGGGAGGTGGGGGTTGAAAGTCCATGAAACTTAAAATACTTCATCATCCTCAAAACTCATAATCTTTTTGAATATTTAATTTATTTTTAGTCTATCTTTCATAGATTCATTTTACAGAGTAGTTTTGGTAGATGTTTGTCTTTTTTCATTTCTGTATTTGTAGCCTTTAGCACACAGCCTACCACATACAGACATTCAACAAATTTGTTGAGTGTTATTCACTTCCTCTCAGGCCTTGTCTACACAAAAATTGAAAACTTCTATCAGCACACATTAACTCAACTCCACACAAGTGATCAATCTGGATCGTTCAGGCTAAATGACCTTTGTCACCAGCCTATATTCTAACCAATCCGCATAATCAAGCCAGACTTCTAATTTGTCTTGCTTTTGAGGTCGTAGCCAATTTAAGTTTCTTTTGGATTTTCTGCTGGATTGCCAACATTCTATTTGGTAAGAAGATAGCCAAGTTAGATAATTGGAAACAAAGAAGAAAAAAAAAAAGTTTTCCACCATGAGCAGTCCTTCGGTTCCTCTTAATTTTCCTGATAATTGCTTTAACCTTGCACTTCAAGTTGCCTAACTTAGTTTCCACATTTTAGGGTCCGATGCACAATTCCTTGAAATTCAATTGCCATGTTAACTTTGAACCTTCAAAGAAGAAACGCTTTCACTCCCACACAGTCACATATGCCTGAACTGCTTGCCTCTTTACATACAGAACAGGCTTGGTTGCCTTTGCAGAAAATTAAATAACTCATCCTTTTTATGCAAGTGCCACACATCAAAAGGGCCAACGACCTACTGAGTAGTGTTCAAAGACTGGCTTAAAAAATCAAGAGAGGAATGAAAGCCAAGGTTTCTGCAAAGCAAATGCTTGCAAGAACCTTTTGGTAGTCATGGAGTAAAATCCCATTTTCATAGTTTCACTGTGCTTTTAGATATGTTGGGCTGGGTTTTCCCATTGCTTGTCATATTCCCAGGGATAAATTGGATGCTTATGCTGTTTTAGAAATGGTATTAATTTAAGCCTCTCTGATGAGATATGCAGTAAAAATGTATCATAGTGCTGATGCCAGGGGAAGGGAGATGACACTCCTGTGGGAAGAATGGTATGACCCAGGGTATGGCTGAGTTCATAAAATGCTTTCCATGGAGCAGGATTGTACTGCAGGAGCCTGTGGGATTAGTCTAGTTTATGTCATCAATTAAAACCTCCATCTTCCATGAAACCTTCTCTGTTTCCCATTGGTTCTGGGCTGAGTTGGGAGTTGGCTTGGACCTCACTCCTACATGGCTTTGCATTCTGTCTTCCTCTCTGGCTAAAGTGCCAAGTCTCTGCCATCAACACCTGTTTGTGCCAGTGAAATACAATACTCTTTCGCTCTGTTTTTCTTGCATCCTTCCTCTTTTCCCTTCCTTCCTTCCTTCCTCCCTCCCTCCTTTCTTTCTTTCTCTCTTCTTTCTTTCTTTCTTTCTTTCTTTCTTTCTTTCTTTCTTTCTTTCTTTCTTTCTTTCTTTCTTTCTCTTTCTTTCTTTCTTTCTTTCTTTCTTTCTTTCTTTCTTTCTTTCTTTCTTTCTTTCTCTCTCTTTTTTCTCTTTCTTCTCTCTCTCTGTCTGTCTTTCTCTTTTTCTTTCCTACTGGTAGTAACCAAAGATGCATTTGGAGACATCTTTTGTTTGTGTGAGACATAACTGTTGCCAGTAATAAAACTCAAAATGGACAAAAAGTATTAGAACCAGACTAATTTGGTGAGGGAGGGGGGCAGAAATGAGGATAAGAGTGCAAGGCATTGATAGCTTCACCTTTCTGCTCCTGACTGTGCTATGCTAGACTCTGTGTGTCCCTATGCCAGACCAAGCATCTGTCCCATATATAATGTTGTTGAAGGGGAAGCTCTGTATGACCAGGTTTTATCCATGTGACCTTTTTCCTCCAAGCATAGCTGATTGGACTAAGATAGGATACTTGTGTCAAAAACAGAGAAGCTATAGGCTGGCCAGTGTCCTGTGGTATGGCCTAGCAGAAAAAGATGAGCTGGGTCAGCTATAGTCTTCTCCTGAGGGATTTCAACAGGGACATATTGAGAATTTCTAGTGGGAACTAGAACTAGAAGTTCAGTAGATTAAGAGAGACTTGAGATATCTTAAGGGACTCACATTGATGAGGAAGCAGAGACTATGAGGCAGATAAAAGATTATAAAAAGTTGAGCACTGGAGTAAGGATCTTTAAAACTGTTAATGAGGGTCTTTACAGCTTCCCTGGATTTAGAACTACTGTTCAGAACTACTGTCTGTGTGGTCTGACCCTGTTCTTAAAATTTTATGAGATTCTAACTTCCTTTTAGCCACGTGAATCCTTACAGTAAACCCTCTTCTTATGCTAGCCTGTGAGCACATATTAGAAATGCTTTCAGCTGCAAGTAACAGAAATTCAACTGGCAGTGTCTTAAACACAAGGGCATTTGTTATTTACTTAAGAATTCCGGATACAGTGTTGGTTCTGCAGCTCAGTGATGTCATGAGAGATCCAGGAGCCTTTGCCCATTCTGCTTTGCTTTAATGCCTGATGTTGTGTAGTTTCAGGCATCACATGGCAGTGACTAAAGCAGATGGAGAAAGAGGTGGGACAAGCAAACTTTCTCCTTGAACCCTTATGATAATTTTCTTAAAAAAAATCAAAGAGGAAAATCTTCTTAGAAAGACCCTGGCAGATATCCCCTGTTGTCTGTCAGGACTGGGTGGTCACCCTGGGTCAGTCACTAGCAAACAAGGTTGCAATGGACCTATTGCATTAGACCCATTGTGATTCACGTCCTGGGGCTGGGCTCATTGCGGCTCGTCGGAAATCAGGATGCTGTTAGCCAGAAGGGAGAATGGCTATTGGGTAGTGAACCAGCTGATGTGGCTTGGGTTCTCTGGAAGCAGATTCACAGATGGAATTTGGGATGCAAGATATTTATTGGGAATGAAATCTGTAAAAGGAGAGAAGCTTAAAGGCACATAACAACAAAATGTAATGTGGCATCCTGGATATGATCCCGGAACCATCAAAGGACATTCAGTAAACACTAAGGAGATCTAAATAAACTACCAATTCTAGTTAATAGTAATGTATCAGTATTGTTTCATTAATTGTAACAAATGTATTATACTAGAGGTGTTACTAATGGGGAAAACTGAATGAGGGCATATGGAAACTCTGTGCTATAGTGTCAGTTTTTCTGTGTATCAGAAACTACTTTTTTTTTTGAGATGAAGTCTCTCTCTGCCACCTAAGCTGGAGTGTGATAGCATGATCTCGGCTCACCACAACCTCCGGCTCCCAGGTTCAAGTGATTTTTCTGCCTCAGTCTCCCAAGTAGCTGGGACTACGGGCTCACGCCACCATGCCTGGCTAATTTTTGTATTTTTAGTAGAGACGAGGTTTCACCATGTTGACCAGGCTGGTCTTGAACTCCCAACCTTGTGATCCGCCCGCCTCGGCCTCCTAAAGTGCTGGGGTTACAGGCATGAGCCACCATGCCCGGCCTCAGAAACTATTCTTAAAAGCAATCTGTTACAAACAAACCAAAACCTGTCAAAAGAAGGGGGAGATAACAGGACTGGGCAGAAGAAAAAGCCGAATCACAATGCAGGACCATCGAAATCTCAGCCTACCCCTGGGGAGCTCTGGAGAGACTATCGTCAGTCTGTGTTTCCTATATTGAACGGAACTGTCTGGGCCTTTATCCCGCTGCCTCACTCCACCACTGGATGTGGACCATGCCAGGAAGGCACAATCTTGGGCAAAGTGGCTCTTTCTAGCTGAGGCTGACATTGAAGAAGCTGACAGCTGGAGGCCATCTGTTGGCCACACTCCTTGCAGCTGGGCAGCAAGCTCCTCCTTGACAGAGAATCTGGGTGGCACATGCCTGTGTCCACTACACAGCAGTGTTTACCTCAGTGAATCTCTGCAGTAGACATGGAGATGTGCCGCAGATGATCTTCAGCAAGGACTTGCTGTTTCAGCTGCTGGGAAGGCAGCCATTCTGATACTGGGAAGGAAGGGCCTAGGCAGGAGAGACCCCAGTGAAGATGCTGGGAATTTCCTACCAACCATTGCAGCCATCTCATAGTCACGGGGCATCTGTGACCATGGAAACAATGCAAGAATTTCCAAGAACTATGCTATGGGGCCATAGTCTCAGGCTATTTATGAAATGCCTTTATTCTGAAATTGCGTGTGCAAGTTGGTTGTTTGGAACCCTAAGTACATTTTTTTTTTCATAGAAATAGTAAGTAATAGGTTTCCTTGTAAGCCCACAAAAGACCACAATGTACCTGAAGTATAGCATGATTTCAATTTTACCAATTGTTATTTATAAAACTGTGTCTTCACTGAAAGGCACATTCCAGGAAGGGACCCGCCTTCCCCTATAGGTGGTCATGGATAGATCGATGCAGAAGGCAGCACTTTATCTCTGCACTACAAAAGAGAATCAAGTAAGTAGGAGCTCTGGATTATGGTTCTGGCTTGGCTGCTTTCTTAACACTGTTAGAGTGTCTTTTTCTGTTTTGTCAAATGATGTGGTCTAAGTAGATCATTTCTAGAGCTCCTTCTGTCTCTAGCATTCTGTATCACTCTAGAGCAGTCATGTAGATAATCTGAATTCAGAAATAAAAAACATTTGCATACAATAGGGCAAGAACATGGCTAAGCATTCATATTTGTCTGGGGCTTCTTCATAGCACAGTATTGCATAGTGACATAGTTAGTAACACCGGGCCTCTATGCTAAATCAAATGTGGATTCCCCTGCATAGGACAAAAGGACTCTGTGTTTCTCCAAAGGACTGGGCTTTGTTAGATCAGAACAATGTCTTAGGGAACTGGGTGAAGAATGAAACTTCCCATCCCTCCAGGCCCTGCTCAAGCTTCCCCTACAGTAGAAGGCCACTCCTCAATGCTATAGGAAATAAAGTTCCTTGTAGTCACACAAGGCAATTGGGAGCTGCATGGGGTCTGGGCAGACCCACTCATTTGCCCTGCCCCAGCCTGGTGACACCATCACCATTCTTCCCTTTGGGTATCTAAGGGAGGACCTGCATCAATGCCCTCAGTGTACAGGCTTATTGTGACCATTTGCTCAGGACAAAGGTGTGTTGGTAATTTGTGGTTGTTAATATTCATAGTAGAGTATAATTTTGAAACTCTCATTTCCACATATAAACTACAAATTAAACAATTTACCAAGGTTGTTAGAAGTTTCCATATAACGTAATTTGTAAGACAATAATGAATAGACCATAGCTACGGTTATCTAGGTCATAGTCACAACTTTGGGATGAAATCCAAGGGTAATTCAGGTTGGTATCTTGGCCTTTGCCTGAGTTGTCTAGGGAATCAGACAGAGCTGACATGCTTTAGAAACATATAACATATACTCTGCTTAAATGTATGGCTTAAGCTCTGCTGCCTGAGATCACATGAAAATTTCATTAATCACTGATCTGTGCCATATCATCGAGTCTCCTTGAGCTTAACGTGAGTCATTGAACCTTGTTTAGCTTCAGTTCTTCATTATGAAATCAGGGATGATAAAAAGGTTCCAAAACAGTGGGGTGCTTTTATATTTTTATCTTTTAGTCTTTTGGATGGTAGAGTCTTGGTTCCTTATTGATACCTTGTTATAGAATAAATGGATGTCTAATTTTTCCAAAGCTTACGATAGCCAGAAGTGTCAAAATTTTCTCCCTGGTGCATCTTTTTAATCAATGCTATATCTAATAGAAAGGTGTTTATGTCTCTATTACTTAAGAAGACTCAAACAATCTTCCTTCTCCTTTTTAAAGTCATTTCATCTACCTAATGCAAATATCAGTGTGCATTATTTTCTCTTCAACTCCTGGACAGACTGTAGTGTGGCCTGACACACATGCATAGAGATGGGGGTCAGGCCCACCCCGCTTTCAGCTTTGGTTTTGCCACCAACTAACTTTTGGGTCCAGGAAACAGTGGGTGCCCAACCAATGTGAAATGTGAGTTTTAAAAATTCTCTTGGCCTCAATTTTCTTTGTTGTCAAATAAGACAGTTTTCCACTGTGGCAGATGCTATTAACTCTATAGTCATTTCACACACTCTTTTCCTGTCTACTTCTCAGTATAGAATAGAGGCTGGTAAATAACATATGACTTCTCTCAGCCTCTCTTGCAATTAGGTGGCTCATGTGACCCAAGGGGCTGTTTGCTGGAGGGTTTCTGGGAAGAGTCATTTTCCTAAATAAAGTGATAGAGACATGGGAAGACAGCCTGTTCCCTGCCTTCACCTTCCTGCCTTGAAAACAATTGTGGGGGAAAGATGCTTGCAATTGGGATGACCACTTTATCTTGCGTAAACATATGTGAGGATGAAAAGTCAACTCTCTGAGGATGGTGGAGCCTTGAGAGAGCAAGAGCCTGGGCCCTTGAGCACCATTGCTGGGTCATTGCACCAATCTCAGAATTGTTTACCCAAGGCCTTCTTATTACATGAAGTGAATCCATGTCTCTAGCTCTTAAACAGAGTCAGGTTTTGTCTATCTTGCAGCCAAAGTCACATCTTAAGTCACTGTAACCACTACAAAGTGATACTCTCTAAAGTCACTTTGTTCTAAGACTCTCACAGTATGGACTGAATCAATTTTTTTTTCCTGGTATTGTATCATTAGAGGTGAGTTTCATTTCCTTTCCTGTGTTCTCTAGTAGAGGTGGTAATGAGCAGTGAAATAACAAAGACGTTGAATAATAGGAGAAAAAAAAAGTAAGGAATGAAGACTTCAAAATCACTCCCATTTAGGTACTTAGAAAGTAATCATGAGTGGAATACACAGAGGGAGCTGGGCTTGGCTGGGTGGGGTGATCTCCACTTTCCTTCTCTATTCCCAGAAGACTTAGGAGACTCTGCGAGAGCGAGAATGTGATAAGAATTTTAGCAAGTTACTCTCTCCACCCTATGAAAGAACTTCTGCCTTGGCAACACCCCTCCCCAAATAATTTTCTCACAGTCCAGATGGGTGGCTTCCCGTACACAGGATGAGAGGTCCAGGGAAGAAAGTCATATCGGGACAATGGAGAAAAAAAATTGGCTTTGCCTTTGCATTGTAATCCTGGTTGTGATAGCCCTTTACAAAGTTCAGAAAAGTGCAACTGAAAAGCAACTGTGGAGACACTTGTTGGAAACCATTTTTGAGCTGTCCACATTGGTACTGGCTGGTTTCCTCCGGGAGGCTGAGAGCTCAAAGCATCAAGAAGGCCAGAACAGAGAACAGATTTGTACTTCATCATCTGTGAAGGCTTTACTCTATTTTAGTCGTTGTGAATAAAGGGGCTTTCCGTAAAAATACATTATGACCATAGATAGCTGGTTGACTAATACCATTCATGGCTCTGGGCGCTCTTCCTATCATCCACCTGACTCGAATACTCAGGGTGTGCCTTTCGCTGAGGTCATATGTTTGAGTAGTCAAAGCTTTTTAGTCCTCATCAAAAAAATACGCTTTTGACTTAATAGCTTTTAGATTAAAAAATTTGCACAAGGGATGACGTAGTCTAAGACATTGATAAAACAAAATTATGTTAAAGAGGTTCTCGACCTTCCTGCTCTTTCATGTTTTTCTCGCTAATCTCACACCTTGCTAATCTCTCACACCTCCTTTACAGAGGTGTAAATTATCTTCTTTTGGGTGCGTGTACATCAATTGACACATTTATTTACATTTAAAGTTAGAGAAGAAATGCAGTAGCTCTTGAGTTTAGGGCCAATGTGAGACCTTAAGTCCAGAGAGGTGAGCGGCAGTGGAAGAGGTGATAAAGGACTGATTCTGTGCTACTTTCCTCACCTCTCTGGGCTTGAGTTCCTCGTCTGTGAAGGGGGGCAACTATCCTAAAATTATCTTTAGGATGATTCCTTACAGCTGTAACATGCAATGATACTCTTAAGAGTCTTCTGAACAAGGCTAAAGCTATTCATTATTTTTTTTCTAAAAACTTTTTTGAATTCCCAAAACGATTTCAAAGGAACAAATCCCTTGTAACTTGTAACTTTAAAAAGATTTTGAGTCATTGCTTTTTCATCACAATGTTTTCTTTAGGCAATGTACATCTTGAGCAAGCTCTTGCTGTATTCCTTTGGTGCTCTTTTAAAATAGTGATGCCTGCGACTGCCTATAATAGGGTAATCATTTTTAGTATACTACTGAAGTCAAGCCTTTCTTTGTTGAAAATAGTTTTATTTTTTATTTTTATTTTTTGAAATGGAGTCTCACTCTGTTGCCCAGGCTGGAGTACAGTGTTGCGATCTCGGCTCATTGCAAACTCTGCCTCCCGGATTCAAGCAATTCTCCTGCCTTGGCCTCCTGAGTAGCTGGGATTACAGGCACCTGCCATCATGCCAGGCTAATTTTTGTATAGTTAGTAGAGATGGAGTTTGGCCATGTTGCCAGGCTGGTCTCGAACTCCTGACTTCAGGTGATCCACCCACCTTGGCCTCCCAAAGTGCTGGGATTACAGGCATGAGCCACTGTGCCCAGATCCCTGAAAATGGTTTTAAATGCATGTTTCAAGGTGTAGATTATAGTGAAGCCTGAGGATTTGTTTAAAATATAAACATGATGCAAAAATTGATTTTAGAGTTCACCAGCATATTATTGTTAATTGGTAGGAAGCATTAGAATTGTATGATAATATGTTTACAAAGTTCATGTCAGCTTGTACGGGAAAGCTGTGCATTCTTTTGTAGAAGTCCTTATAAACCTCAAGCTTGTAAATAATAACTATCTTTTATAAATAAGTTCTAGCTGTATGCTAAGTACTTTACGAGACCTGAGAGAAACTCAACTCATGATGATGATGACAGGGATGGTGAAAGTTGCTACATTAATTGTGTGCTTACTGTGTGCCAACAAGTGATTATATCCAGCATTATTTCTAACTGTTTCAACAATAATATGAAGAAAGCATTATTAGCCTCATTTAACAGATAAAGAAATTGACACTACTGAGACTCAGCAACCCTGGGGAGTAACACTGGCATTTGAACTCAGGTCTGCCAGACCTCTTCCACTATGCTAGGCTGAAAGGCTTTTCTGCTGATGGTTTTTGCAAAAATTATTCATGTACCCTAGGAGGGCCAGGTGTGCAAAGCTGTAAGATAAGCAGAGGCCTAGGTGTGCAAAGCTATAAGATAAGCAGTCTGAATGCAAGCTCTATTTTAGTAAAAAAGAAAACACTAGAAGAAGGGGGACATGAATAATAATAGCAAGCACTTGTAAAGTCCCCCTTTGTATGAGGTATTGCTCTAAGTGTTTTGTGACTACCAACACATTTAAAGTTCAAGACAACTTTATGGGATAGGTGCTCTCATGGTTACCCTGGGCTTCCAGATTAAGAAACAGAGGCAAAGAGAGGTTATGCAGCTTGCTCAAGGTCACCCAGCTCGTAAGTGGTAGAGCTGGGATTTGATCTCAGTAAACTTGGCTCCAGAGTCCATGTTATTAACCCCCTCACTCCGCTAACTTTGTCTTGTGTTTAATTCCTATTATTAGGTAGAATGTAATGGCAGGTCCTGCTGAGCCACCTGTAAACCAGCACAAGAAGGCATTTGAAGATCCCTTACATGTCCATATTATTTCTTGCTTGGAGCGGAAGGAAGGAGTATTGCCCCTCCCGTGGCTGGAAGAAGGCTGAGTAGCCATACAATTCCAAAGCAACACCATCTTCCTCCTCTGGGTAGGGCACCATGACGATAACCTGTCTTTCTACATCCAGTCCCCTCCACATGCTCCCCATCCATAGCTTTAAAACAGGAAATAACCAGCACGCCAGTGAGTTTTGCAGTGGTGGTCGTTAGGTATACGTAAGTATAAGATATTATCCCTGACCTTTAGGCGTTCATTGGCCAGTCACTGAAAGAAAGGAAAAAAAGAAAAAGAAAAAAGGAAAGAAAGGAAGAGAAAAATGGAAAGAAAGAAAGGAAGGAAGGAAAGAAGAAAGGAAGAAAGGGAGAAAAGAAGAAAAGAAGAAAGAAAGGCCAGGCACAGTGGTTCATGCCTATAATCTCAACACTTTGGGAGGCTGAAATGGGAGGGTCACTTGAGTCCTGGAGTTCGAGACCAGCTGAGGCAACATAGGAAGATCACTGAGTCTCTACAAAAAAATATTTAAAAATTAGGTGAGTATGATGGCACACATAGTAGTCCCAACTACTGGGAGGCTGAGGCAGGAGGATTGCTTAAGCCTGGGAGGTCAAGGCTGCAGTAAGCCGTGATTATACCACTGCACTCCAGTCTGAGTGGCAGAGTACAACCCCACCTCAAAAAAAAAAAAAAATTAAAAAAATTAAAAAAATTAAAAAAAAAAAAAAGAAGGAAGGAAGGAAGGAAGGAAATGAAATAATTACACAGTATTAAGGGCCAATGTGCTGAAGAATCAATGTGGGCTGTAATTGTCCAGTAGGGCTTCCCTGGAGATGTGGAGTTAATCTGGGCCTTGAAGAATGATTATGGGTTGGCCAGGCCAGTTGGGAAGGGAAGGATGGCCAGACGTAGAATGAAAGGGAGAGGACAGAGAGGCACCATGGCTGAAGGGACACCATCCTTCCTTCCTCTCCTGCTGCATCCATATGACTTGTGTTCTGCTGCTGCTGAGTGCCAATGGGTAAATACCTTCTCTAGAGCCCCAGTCCCTCCTTCTGCTCAAAAAGGTGAGTAACTAAAATACGTCTTTGTGAAAAATGGGCGATCTAGACCTCATGAGACATTAATTTTCCAATGTGTTCTCTATGAAGAAATGAAATCTCCAAATTTGAAGAAAGGCAAGGAAGTAGCTACAATATAGCCAAGCATTAACACAATGCCTGGATGGTTTGAAGCCTTAGGCTATGAAAGACCCAGTAATTAACATAGTGCAATAACAAAATAGGAAGGGCTACAGTTTACTCTGTACACAAGAACTCTTTTTTTTTTTTCAGTTTAACCTCATTTAAAAAAAAATTTTCTTTTATTATTATTATTATTATACTTTAAGTTCAGGGTACATGTGCATAACGTGCAGGTTTGTTACATATGTATACTTGTGCCATGTTGGTGTGCTGCACCCATCAACTCGTCAGCACCCATCAACTCGTCATTTACATCAGGTATAACTCCCAATGCAATCCCTCTCCTCTCCCCACTCCCCATGATAGGCCCCGGTGTGTGATGTTCCCCTTCCCGAGTCCAAGTGATCTCATTGTTCAGTTCCCACCTATGAGTGAGAACATGCGGTGTTTGGTTTTCTGTTCTTGTGATAGTTTGCTGAGAATGATGGTTTCCAGCTGCATCCATGTCCCTACAAAGGGCACAAACTCATCCTTTTTTATGGCTGCATAGTATTCCATGGTGTATATGTGCCACATTTTCTTAATCCAGTCTGTCACTGATGGACATTTGGGTTGATTCCAAGTCTTTGCTATTGTGAATAGTGCCGCAATAAACATACGTGTGCACGTGTCTTTATAGCAGCATGATTTATAATCCTTTGGGTATATACCCAGTAATGGGATGGCTGGGTCATATGGTACTTCTAGTTCTAGATCCTTGAGGAATCGCCATACTGTTTTCCATAATGGTTGAACTAGTGCAATCCCACCAACAGTGTAAAAGTGTTCCTATTTCTCCACATCCTCTCCAGCACCTGTTGTTTCCTGACTTTTTAATGATTGCCATTCTAACTGGTGTGAGATGGTATCTCATTGTGGTTTTGATTTGCATTTCTCTAATGGCCAGTGATGATGAGCATTTTTTCATGTGTCTGTTGGCTGTATGAATGTCTTCTTTTGAGAAATGTCTGTTCATATCCTTTGCCCACTTTTTGATGGGCTTGTTTGTTTTTTTCTTGTAAATTTGTTTGAGTTATTTGTAGGTTCTGGGTATTAGCCCTTTGTCAGATGAGTAGATTGCAAAAATTTTCTCCCATTCTGTAGGTTGCCTGTTCACTCTGATGGTAGTTTCTTTTGCTGTGCAGAAGTTCTTTAGTTTAATTAGATCCCATTTGTCAATTTTGGCTTTTGTTGCCGTTGCTTTTGGTGTTTTAGACATAAAGTCCTTGCCCATGCCTATGTCCTGAATGGTATTACCTAGGTTTTCTTCTATGGTTTTTATGGTATTAGGTCTAACATTTAAGTCTTTAATCCATCTTGAATTAATTTTTGTATAAGGAGTAAGGAAAGGATCCAGTTTCAGCTTTCTACTTATGGCTAGCCAATTTTCCCAGCACCATTTATTAAATAGGGAATCCTTTCCCCATTTCTTGTTTTTCTCAGGTTTGTCAAAGATGAGATGGCTGTAGATGTGTGGTATTATTTCTGAGGACTCTGTTCTGTTCCATTGATCTATATCTCTGTTTTGGTACCAGTACCATGCTGTTTTGGTTACTGTAGCCTTGTAGTATAGTTTGAAGTCAGGTAGCGTGATGCCTCCTGCTTTGTTCTTTTGACTTAGGATTGTCTTGGCAATGCGGGCTCTTTTTTGGTTCCATATGAACTTTAAAGCAGTTTTTTCCAATTCTGTGAAGAAAGTCATTGGTAGCTTGATGGGGATGGCACTGAATCTATAAATTACCCTGGGCAGTATGGCCATTTTCACGATACTGATTCTTCCTATCCATGAGCATGAAATGTTCTTCCATTTGTTTGTGTCCTCTTTTATTTCACTGAGCAGTGGTTTGTAGTTCTCCTTGAAGAGGTCCTTTACATCCCTTGTAAGTTGGATTCCTAGGTATTTGATTCTCTTTGAAGCAATTGTGAATGGAAGTTCATTCATGATTTGGCTCTCTGTTTGTCTGTTACTAGTGTATAAGAATGCTTGTGATTTTTGCACATTAATTTTGTATCCTGAGACTTTGCTGAAGTTGCTTATCAGCTTAAGGAGATTTTGGGCTGAGACAATGGGGTTTTCTAAATATACAATCATGTCATCTGCAAAGAGGGACAATTTGACTTCTTCTTTTCCTAACTGAATACCCTTGATTTCTTTCTCTTGCCTGATTGCCCTAGCCAGAACTTCCAACACTATGTTGAATAGGAGTGGTGAGAGAGGGCATCCCTGTCTTGTGCCAGTTTTCAAAGGGAATTTTTCCAGTTTTTGCCCATTCAGTATGATATTGGCTGTGGGTTTGTCATAAATAGCTCTTATTATTTTGAGGTACGTTCCATCAATACCGAATTTATTGAGCGTTTTTAGCATGAAGGGCTGTTGAATTTTGTCAAAAGCCTTTTCTGCATCTATTGAAATAATCATGTGGTTCTTGTCTTTGGTTCTGTTTATATGCTGGATTATGTTTATTGATTTGCGAATGTTGAACCAGCCTTGCATCCCAGGGATGAAGCCCACTTGATCATGGTGGATAAGCTTTTTGATGTGTTG